>NW_009734391.1:66171-95446 GCF_000703405.1 Apaloderma vittatum | reverse complement strand
GAGAATCAGAAAGGTAAGAGTGTGGAAACTTGTAGATCGAGATAAAGAATCTTTAACAGGTAAAACAAAAGGTGTGTACAAAAGCAAAGCAAGACAAGGAATTCATTCACCATTTCCCATGGCCTGGCAGGTGTTCAGCCATCTCCAGGAAAGCAGGATTCCGTCACAGTAATGGTTTCTTGTGAAGACAAACACCCAAACTTCTAACATTCCCCTGTTCCTCCTTCTTCCCCTAGCTTTCACTGGTGAGCACGATACCATGTAGTATGGGACATTCCGTTGATCATCTGGGGTCAGCTATCCCAGCTTGTGTCCCCTCCCAGCTTCTTGTGCATCCCCAGCCTGCTCACTGGTGGGTTGGGATGAGGAGCAGAAAAGGCCCTGAGGCTGTGCAAGCACTGCTCAGTAGGAACTTACATGGAGGTGTTCTCAACACTGTTTTGGTCACAAATCTGAAACACAGCACCACATGAGCTACCATGAAGAAAATTAACTCTGTCCCTGCCCAAAGCCAGGACACATGTGAAAACAAGTGAGGTGAGAAGGGCTCTGGAAAGGTGTAGGACATCATTTGGGTTTGTAGGGTAGGCATCACAGCCCGGCACATTGCATGCTGTGTATAGATGTGAATAGACCACCAAGAGAAAGGAGCTGCAAAAGCATGCTCTCTGGTCTTGGATGGTGCTTTCCAGCTGGATCTTGTATGTAAGCATGCACCACAGACATCGCTACAACAACCAGAGGTAGGGGTCTGGTCAGGCTTTCCATGTGCTTAAGCAAAATGGCTCCACTGCTCTTGCAAATGCTTCCTTCCTATCCATCGGTCCACTTGGTTTAGAAACTCGGAACGTCATTAATTGAACAGGAAAAGTGCAGGCTGAAAGAAGAGGATGCTAGGAGGTGTTTTGCACAATGACTTTTTATACTTTCTTATTCATGTTTTTGGTTACTCTGTTCTGCAGAACACTACTTTCAGCACTAATCCTGTTCCTGGGTATTGCTTCTACTTGAGATGATTTTTGGTTTTTTTACTCTTCAGCTTTTCAAGAGTTAGTTTTCCCCCAAACACACAAATACTTCTTTCCTCAGACATCTTTTCTTTTTACACCTTTGGATAGTGTGGAAATGTAGAGCTTGGAATGCTGTGAAGTAACTAGTACAGAATTCGTGCCTCCCTGCAGTAAAGTCAGAGCAAGCACTCACTCTACAGCTCAGATCTTTGATTTACCCATTGAACTACTTTGCCTTGAACTTGCTCAGGTTTATTATTTGAAATCAATCACTGGAAGTGAGGCAGTTAGGGGAATTTTTTAATCCTTTTGATCTATATAGTACTTCCATTAGCATCATGGAAAAGATGTTCCCAGTTTATAGATCAGACAATTTCAAGAAGGTAAGTAAAACTTTCAGAAAAATTAATTCAAGTCAATGAAAAACTGTTCATGCCTGCAGTTTTTTTTTATACTTCAGTAGTTTAATTGCCTCTTCAGCCTGGTGAGGTGTTGATCTCTGCTAGATTGCAATAGCTGAGTCTCCTCTGGCAACAACTTAGAAATGGAAATAGGGTAATTAGCATCCGGCCATCCAGTTTTCCAAATAAGACCTGGAGAAATGTTATTTAAAATCCTGTCCATCAGCAGAAGGGATTGTATAATTTATATAAGTCTACTTCAATCTGATAATACTAAGAAAGACCTATTTATAATCTACCTACTCACTGCTTGATTTGGATAGGGAATATTTTTTTTATTTATTTTAGCATTGTCTCTCCAGTCCTGCATGAACAAACTAACTCAGGGAGAGGGAAGACAGGAGCTAAGGGGCTGCTGTTCAGTCAGACACTTCAATATTTAATATGTAGCCCCTCTTCCAGAATACACTTTTAAACAGTTTTTTTTACTCCCTGCAAATTTAATGGAAGCTGTACATACAAAGCATACCTTTTATGAATGTGTGTCACTGTCAAGTGGCATCAACCGATGTCACTGTAGATAAAGACACTCAAACAAGAAATCAGGTGAATTCCTAGAGTACAAGTTAAAAGCAAGGAAAGTAAGGAAAAAAATTTTGAAAGAATGATTCAGTAAGAGTGATTTGTTGTAAACACAGTGTTAAGCCACATGTTTAATGACCAGATCATAGAATCATATAATGATTAAGGTTCGAAAAGACCCTCAAGATCATTGAGTCAACCATTAACCACCTCTACACTCCTTTAAATATCACAAGGGATCGTGACTCTGCCACTTCTTTGGGCAGCCTGTTCCAACGCCTGATGACCCTTCCGGTGAAGAATTTTTTCCTGATATCAAACCTAAATCCCCCCTGGTGCAACTTGAGGCTGTTTCCTCTTGTCCTGTCAATTGTTCCTTGGAAAAGGCCAAGCCCCACCTCACTACAGCCTCCTTTCAGGCAGTTGTAGAGAGTGATAAGGTCTCCTCTCAGCCTTCTTTTCTCCAGCCCCTCCTTGTAAGACGTGTTCTCTAGACCCTCCACCAGTTTTGTTGCTCTTCTTTGGACATTGCGTAGGTCCCAAACTAAACTCTAGATTCAGGGTTGGTAACAAAGGATCCATAAATGCTGTTCTGAGGAAAACTGCATCACTTCTGTGTAGATGTTTTCCAGATTAAAATAAAAATTAAAACACTGATTCCAGACACTAATCCCACTACCAAACAAATTTCAAAAGCTTCTAGTATTAAGTACCTTCCACTGAAAAATACATTTGCTGAATGGCAGTTGTATTCAATTTCCTAAAGACTGTATCTGCATAGGTAAGCATGTCTGGAAACCATGTTATATTCCTTGTGACCCCACTTCAGCTATAACTCTTTGTGTTGCATAGTGTCTAATAAGTTGAAAAATATGATTGGAATCTTCGCTCACCCTACAGCATTATAGCAAAATAGTTAGCATGATATAGGGAAATTCCTTGAAATTCTTGGATCCGCACGACTTACCCGATGCCAGTACCACAGAAACCACTTTATAGTTCATTGTTCAGATGGATTTTACCCTGAGCTTATTCCTCCCATGTATTATGCAAAGAACTTAAAGCACAGGAATATAGCTTCAACTTTGGGGTCAGACATCTAAGTATTAGACTTTATGGGATTCAATTTTTAGGTGAGTGTGTCCTTTATCAGCTCCAGCTTTAAATACCTAGCAGATTCCCCCTAGAACTAGTTCTTTTTTGAACGTCCTTTATTCTGGCTAGCCCTCTTCTGCACTTGTTATCATCATGGGACTAGATCAAAACTATCTTCCCCCTTGTTTCATGAAAAGGAGGAAAACAATGGATCAACCTAAAATACCCTGGAGTTGCAGGCTGGAGTGTTGTGTGGCAGCTAGCAAAATCAGTATTACATGATTTAAATAACAAAGGTGATCTCTTGTAAGCTTGGAGGAATGGCTATATGTTCAAGGAGATTTTATAAAGAACTTCATAATAAGGCTCTTACCTCAGTCTTTCACTGACTTTTCCATCTAAATCAATTTGGTAGTTCAACTTTATTCTCTATTTCTGCAAAGCACATTCAGCTAGCTAACTTTATCTCACATTCTGATTCAACATTTTTCATTGACAAGGAGTCTGTTTGGTTTCAACACCAAGAATAAAGGCTTGTCTGGGTTTGACTGTGTAAATGGATATTCTTTCTCCATCTGTCACTGAGAAATAGGATAGATGTCACCTAAACTGCAACAATCTGTATCTGTTTTTAAACACAAGCAGATGGCAGTTTGTTTTCCTATTTTTCTTAGGTGGAGTATTCTATGTGGTTTACAAAGCTTCTTACATCCTCATGCCTTTATTGACCACAGAGCAAATGAAACACAGAGATTTGTCATTGCTCCTAAAATATATTACAGCCTTCCTGAAAAGACATAATTTCACTTGTAATTACAGCTCTATTCTCTCCTCTTCCAAGAGCTCATAACCATTTAGAAGGAGAACCCATGTTGACTGCTGATGTTGGAAATCCAGAGGGTATCAGTACATCCCCCTCTTCCCTCCTGGGAGTTTGACTGTCTGAACTTAGGACCAAGAGCTTATCTGGCTGCATTCCAGGCCAGCTCATTTAGAAGAGCTCTTGTGAAGAAAGAGGTGAAAGATGCTTTCACTAAGGGTCCCTAATCCTTCCCTTCAGATCTGCTTATAAGCTGAAGCTCTTTTTTGTACCCAGCTGAGCTACCTTGCAGTTTTGCCATAGTCATGCCTATCCTCACCCATGGACACTGTTGATCCAGACCCTAGTCCTGACTTGTTGGCTTGGCTCCATGACTTGCTCAGTTCCGCTTTGTCTCTATGGTCTTGTCTGGTGGTCTGGACTCTCAGTCTGAGGTCCTAAGCACTGGACCTGCTCTATTCGCATCAGTCAGGTACTGTGGACCTTGGCCCTTGCTGGCATGGCCCCTCTGTCTGCCACCTCCTTCATCATGCTTGGCTCCCCATTGCCTTTTCCTTAAGGCACAGCTGGACTTTGCTGCTCCCTGACAGAGAGATTCATGGCAGCAGGCAAGGTT
The DNA here is from genome assembly GCF_000703405.1 of Apaloderma vittatum. NCBI lineage: Eukaryota > Metazoa > Chordata > Aves > Trogoniformes > Trogonidae > Apaloderma > Apaloderma vittatum. The sequence goes on along the minus strand of NW_009734391.1, from coordinate 90,922 downwards.
TGTTAGCAGTAGCCTGGGTCTCATACTGTGCAATGACTGTCTGAAGAAAGAAGAGCCATTTGAGAGGTGAAGAGGTCTCTCTTGCAGGATGAAGAATAGTCATGCTAGGGTGTTGTATATCACTGACAGTTTTTCCTTTTATAATTGCGCTGGAAATAAAGTTTCTATCTTCCCACACCACCCACTCACTGATGTTGTACAGTGATGCTATTACTGGGCTTATTTTGAAAAGCTGAAGGATGTATTCTGGACTGCATGACATACATACCATCTATAACTAACTAGACTAAAAAAAAAAACCCGTACACTCTCTCACCACCATACTTTAAAATGCTAAAACTTTAAATGTACTTTAGGCTCCAATTTGTAATAGTTTTTTTATGTCATTTTGAAGGTGTTTTGAAGGTCTTTTTTTTTGGTCTCTCTAAGCAGTTTTCACTCATGCTTATCTTTATACTGTGTGAATATAACTATCTAACATTCCGGTGATACAATCACACTGGAGACAATGTGCCGGGAGGACAAGTATGGGTTACATCCCTGAGGATAAGTAAATAGTTGTGGCTTTACTTCAGCCAGCAAGGCTCCTTTCTGTCTTTTTATACAACTTCTGTATGACCTTGACTACTGCATGCTGTGATTGACATTTTCTCGGTTTAGAGGTTTGTCAGCTTCTCCTGTAGCTTTTCTCCCCTTTAAACTCTCATTATCACTACATTGTTTTTCCACTTCCGAAAACTTGTTCTTGGTAATACCCTGTTAAAACTGAGGAGGATTCTAACACATGCTATATACCACTCACTCTTAAAAGCCCTGTCTCGGTTTAGAAGACAGGGGAACCAAAGCCTCTCCTGAGATAGGGAAAGTAAACCCCTCCCCCCCACCTCCGAATTGCTATACCTTTAAAATTATGGGGCTTTCAGACAAGAGATATGGGGGTAGGAATACCAGTTCTTTACTGAGAATATTGCAAACTACAAAGGTAATGATACAGGGAAAAAAACCCAAGAAACAATCCCAGAACCCGACAGAGTCAGAATACCTGACTTGGGTAAACAAAAAGTCCAAATAAATCCAAATTAAAGTCCTCCTGGAGTGGCAGATGCGGCTCCGTTGGAGATGATCCGGTTGGAGATGATCCGGTAGCGACAGGGCCGGGTCCAGTCCTCCTAAAGGCGAAGAAATGGCCGCAGCTCCTCCCGTCGCTCCCACGAGGCCCCACTCGCTGGTAGGGCTCTCGCGCCGCGCAGCGGCCCGAGCAGGCCGGGGCGTGGCTCGGCCGCTTTTGGCCCGGGGGGGGGCCCCGCCCCCCCCAGCGTGGCCTCGCTGCTGCCCCTTCATTAACCCATGATTACCCATTAACAGAAAGCACCTGCCCCTGGAGTTAACAAGAAATGAAAATATCTTCCCACCGGTTTCAACAGATGAAAATAGAATTACACGTTTTTGGTTACATATTGTAACCCAAGACAAGCCCAGATTGCCATTTTCAAAAACAAGAGCTAAATCTGCATCAGATCTTACCTAGAGAAGACATATTAGCGATCCATCAACAGTTACTGGATTACAATTACACACAAGACTATTCACAAGGAGAGAGTTTTACTGGTAGCAGCTTCCCAGCAATAGCCAGAACTCACACAAACCCACAGTAACAAATTACTACAAGCAAATCAGCTCCATAGTGGAAATTACACTGTCAGACATTCACTCTAAGTTACGTGTCCTTTATATGTTCTGCATACAAAGCTGGTGTCAACCAGGGAGAAATAAAGGCATCAGTACATTTGGGGCAAAAGCAGAAAGATAGAAACTGCAGTGTGTGGAAGGAAAGAGATGTCTTCCTTCAGTTTATTTGTTCTGGAAACAATGCAATTTTTTACAAGGTTTTACAAGACTCCTCACAAAGCTCACTTTTGTGTCGCAACCCTTCCCCATCTGCTAAGAGGCTTCTTCCCCTGGGACTGTGTTACATGGGGGCATTGGCTTACCCATTTGTCTGGAAGGTGTCCCAGGACTACCTCAGCTCACTGCTCTCATAACTACTGTTAATAGCCTGTCTTCACAGCAGAGCTAACTCAGTTACAAACATAATGAAAGTACAATATCAGGCCACTCAGATGAAGAGCATGTTAAGTCTAGAGGTCTTCATCCCTGAGATGCTGTAGCCCAGACGAATGTGACTGTGCATAAAAAGGCTGTTCTGGCCTAAGTGCTTTAAAAAGGACTGTTCAATGCACATGTTCACAAGGTGCTCTCATGTCTGCTCAGAGATGCTGTCTATAGCAATGACATGAAAACAACGTTTTATGTAAGTAGTTTCCAAGCAGTTGCTCATTATTAATGCAGACAGTTCTGACAGCAAAAGCAAACAGCATTTGGCAGCAAGAACTTAATAAGGAAGTCATTAAGGAATTCAGCCTGCCATCCAGCAAGCTCTTTGTAGTTCAACGAGATGAGTTCCCTGCCTCTTTGCCTCTTTTTTTTTGGCTGCTAAACATAAAAATGTCATTGTAAATATATCTTCCCTCTTGATATGATGCACTGGTACCATACCACAGCTTACCAGAAGATTGATGTCAGCTCCTGGCAATCTGTATTCTCTATCGGTATCACAGAGAGGGAACAGAAATAAATGAAAAATACAGAACATGGGAGAAATAGAGCGAAGAAGTACAAACCTGTTAATGCAAGGGTTGGGCCTGGAGGACTAGCACTATCAACAATTAGTTTCCCTGCATATTCATCAAATGTATTTGCAGACACATGTCATTACATGTGCAGGTGTTTTATAGAGTTATTAACAGGTGGCAAAGAATAGCTGATAAGCACGATCCCTGAAGAAAACTCCCGGCTTTAATTTGACCTGGACACAGAAAAACATTTTTATCAAATGGCTGGAAAGAATTGATGTATCAATTGCTTTGGAAAGGTTAATCAACAAAAATTGGCATGTGACACTGAGTCTTGGCATGCCGAATACCATCCTGTGTGGCTGCACAGAGAGAAGATCATGTAGTGCTCTGGGCTCCATCCAGATTCAGTTGGCTGTGGGGGACGGCAGCTGGACTGCTGGTAACCTGGCATTGGTTGAAGACATTGACCTTGACAAATTCCCAGTGTACCCTTAAGATGGGAACTTGTGGATACTGAGTTTGGACACGTTTGCGGAACTTTCTCCCTCAACATCCGGGGGGATGAGCCCAGCCAGAAGCTGCTAATTGTTACCCAATTAGAATGTGAAAAACAAGTGTTTGACCTATAAGCAAAGGCCACGCTACCTTCTTCTAGTACCTTCGACTATGTATAAAAGGCACACCCTTTCTGTAATAAAGGAGCCATTTTGAGCCATTCTAATATCATTCAGTTGTGTCGTGTCCGTCTCTACAACGACAGTTGGCTTTGGATCAGTGAGTGAGCATTACCTACTCTTTCACTATGGAAGATCTGCAAAGAATAATGTTTATCAGTTCTAAAGTGCAGAACCATAAAAGGCCTCATGTTTGGAGGATGAGCAGAACTAGCCAGTTTTTCGTGATTCACTTTCTAATATTAGAAATATCAGGAGCAGGAATCTTGTCTCATAATTTTGCTGAAAGTTTTGTTCAGAATTTACCTATAAGAGCAGAAGTCACAGAGATAGTATGTCTTGCAGATAGCTTAATTAAATGAATGTAAACTAACTCTAATCAGACCACAACAAATTGCACAACAGAGGTGTTTTAAATGGTGAATAATGACCTTGTTTGCTTTACTTGATCACTCTGTGTTCCTTGGTGTGTGCCATATCCTAGCTCTGCCATTTCTGTAGCTTTCCATTGACACTCTAGGGAAAAACAAGCCCTAAAATTGTTTCACCATCCAAATATTTAAAACTAAACCACTTCTTTTATTTCCCAGAAAAAGTCTTTTAGACCACCAACCTCACTGTAATTTAACAGAAATTATGCCAACTTGTATTCATAGGGTCATCATCAGCTACCTCTATTTGAAATACAGAAAACTAATTCACAAGAGCAGAAATTCGTAGTTTTTTCACAACCACTCTTTCTGGTCAATACATATGCATTGAAGGTGAAGGAGCTGCGATGAGTAAACATGACACACAGAACAACTGGGGAGTCACTGTATCTAGAGCTCAAGTGTCTCTCAGAGTATTCTTGAATGCTGAATAGGTAATTGCTCCTGCTCTATTTTATATTCTCCTGAGACTGAGGGTCTTTTCATAGTTACAAACTGAAAAATAAGTAGTACTTTCACACTGAGAGAATTTAGTATTGGTCGTGGTGATGCATAGAATCATAGAATCATAGAATTGTCAGGGTTGGAAGGGACCTTCAAGATCATCTGGTTCCAACCCCCCTGCCATGGGCAGGGACATCCCCAACTAGACCATGTTGCCCAGAGCCCCATCCAGCCTGGCCTTGAACACTTCCAGGGATGGGGCTTCCACCACCTCTCTGGGCAACCTGTGCCAGTGTCTCACCACCCTCATGGGGAAGAACTTCTTCCTAACATCCAATCTGAACTGATCCATCTCTAGCTTCAGTCCATTCCCTCTAGTCCTATCACTACCCAACATCCTAAAAAGCCCCTCACCAGCTTTCTTGTAGCCCCCCTAAGATACTGGAAGGCCATAATAAGGTCTCCTCGGAGCCTTCTTTTCTACAGACTGAACAACCCCAACTCTCTCAGTCTGTCTTCATAGGAGAGGTGCTCCAGCCCTCTGATCATCCTCGTGGCCCTTTAGAGGGCACGTGCTTCTGCATCTTGCTAGATGGAGAATTCAATTTTTCCTGTGACCATCCTTATATCACAGGATATATGTTCTCAGATGTGACCAGTCCTGACTTAAGATGTTTATAAACAAGCACAAAATCAGTTGCTTTTTTTTTTCCCAGGCAGTCACTATCTCTAAAGATCTCTACCTAGATCAAGCATGCACAGAAATCATATTAGTACACATCTTTTGTGAGTTGACTGTGGCATAGCAGAATTCCTCTTAAAACGGTATCCAAATATCTATTCAGGGTTGTCCTGCATGCATACCTTTATCAAGCCAAAAGGCTTATTTTGCATTGGTGCCAATGATTTTACCAGATGCCTTGGATACTGAATGCTCCATAGACACTGGCAACCGATATAGTATATTCCCCAGAATGAGGAACTGCTCTTATTCCAATTTTATGAGTAGAAAGCTGAAGCAAAAAGGACAAAGGCAGCCATAGTACTTCTCTGTGCAGGTTATGGAGTATTTCATAGAATCATAGAATCATAGAATGCATTGGGCTGGAAGGAACCTTTAAAGGTCATCTAGTCCAACCCTCCTGCAGTGAGCAGGGACATCTTTAACTAGATCAAGTTGCTCAGAGCCCCATCAAGCCTGACCTTGAATGCCTCCAGGGGGGGAGCCTCCACTATCTCTCTGGGCAACTTGTTGCAGTGTTTCACCATCATAATTGTAAAGAGCTTTTTTCTAACCTCTAATCTAAAGCTCCCCTGCTCTAGTTTGAAACCATTGCTCTTTGTCCTGTCACTTGTGAACAGTCCCTCCCCAGATTTCCTGCAGCCCCCTTCAGGTACTGGAAGACAACTGTAATGTCCTCCTGGGACCTTCTCTTTTCCAGGCTGAACAACCCCAATTCTCTCAGCCTGTCCTCTTAGAAGAGGTGTATCCTTCCATGATGGTTTTCCCTGACTACTCACCAGATACTCAGCTCAAGCAAGGGAGTCACAGCATGGCCTTACATGGTCTACCTAGCTTTGAAGTGCTAAACTGTTTTATTTTGTTGTATACTCTAAGGCAAGATACATGTGCTGAAAGAAGCAATCCTGCCTTTCATGCATCTGCAGTGAACCAGACTGGGAACTGGTCTGGTGAAAACATGCTTAATGTGTTACAAAGTCTGGGGATTGGCAGACAGCTGGGGTGATTATTCTAATGGAGGGATTGTTTTGTGCAGGCTTCACCAGCTAAATTATGGCCTCAGTTTCAGGGTATCGTAACATCTAGGGATAGCCACAACCAGAGAAATATCAGTTGTGCTGATTCACTTGCTTTCTGTTCTTATTTTGCTATGTAATATTTCAGCAGCCTATATTTATAAAAATAACTTATTTAAAAACTACGGGTGCATCAGAATTGTGAACTTCCATAGTTCCATGATTTTCAATTCTATAAATGTTTCTATGTCTACTTGTTGAACAATTAGAATAAATAAATTACCAACTAACCATGGAAAACCTCGGTTTAGATGATCCATGTCCAACTGGTCCAGACAAGATACATGTTTCTTCTGGATTATCCTGCCTGTATCGGTGCTTTAGATGTTTTAATTGAACTAACTAGTTCATTTTGCATTGTTTTCAAGGATTCTTTATGGGTAACTGAATTGTAACAAAGCTAATTGAGGCTTCACCAGCAATCCCTATCAGTGCCTTTGACACTTTGCAGATTTACACATCTCTGACTTTTTTTGACTATTGCTGAGAAAGTAAGGTACATACTATTGAACTCCCTATTTTTTTTGTTTGTCTATAGTCCTTCCTTCACTGAATTTCACATGTTTGGAATTAGCGTAGTTTGAAGAATTGTCATTTACTAAACCAGTTCCGCTCCCACTGAAGGGCAGAGTGACTCTGTGGGAAAGCAGTGCTATCTAGACTAATAAGCATTAGTGACACTCTGGGAAACTGGGTCTTCTGAGTAGACTCTGCATGTTGCCAGCTCTCTCTGCCATTCAGCACTAATCAAAGAGTTGATGACCTTGCTGCAGCTAACAGCTGCTGCAGGAAAGGTCGCAAGGCTATTAAATTAGAAACGCAAATACAGTACATTAAGATTAATTGAGCATGCTGATCCCTGTTGTGGCTGTAATGTTGCCGGTTTGATAATGACACCTCTGCTGAGAGTTTCTGAAGTGTTCCAGAGTTCTGGCATAGGAGCAGATGAGAATTTTGGATTAGCAGCAACCTCTGAAGTAATGTTAATCATGGCAGTAACAATTCTGGTAACAGTCAAACATGGAAGAATAGTCTGCTAAAGATTACCGAAATCTCCAGGTCCACTTTGCGCTGTGGAATGCTGGATTGCCAGCATCAGCTTTCACCTACCCTCTTCTCCTGCCCTGCATTACTAGACACAGAAATCCACAGAACCACAGAAAAAAAAAAGTGAATGAGCACACAACAGCTTCTCTCTTCCCTCACCTGAGCCCCTTTTTCTAGGATGTTCAGAACACAGGCAGCTGTTGCAAGTAATTGCGGCTTGGCAATAATTTCTTATTTTGTGACTTTGTCTAACCTTAAAAATTGTTTCTGTTCAGAGTTTTCACACAGTTCTTTTAGCCAGCAAGAAGCATCTATGATGATTAGAGCACTAACTTTTAATGTTTCCTAGAACACTGTCTTTGCTGTTTCTATGCCCTTAACACACTAGTGTGACGATAAGCAATGCTGACTCTTTGTGTAGTCTGTCAGTTAAACTGAAAGGTTATCTTACATTCATAGATAGTTGGAAAACATGTTGACCAAGAATAAACTTAAAAAAATCATAACAGCTCATTTTTCACATACTAAGTGATAAGAAAAGATTAATAGTGAAGCAAAGACTTGCTGCTTAGTCATTATTTTCCACTTTCCACCTTGGCGTTGTTTGATTTGGCATCAGTTGCTCAGCACATTTGGCCGTGATGAATCAGAGAGGAAACAGAAAGCAATGAATTCCACTTGCTGATGCATCTTTTCTATTTTGCCCACTTCTCTGGGCAGTGTTCAATCCACTGCTTGCAAAGCAATTTTATTCTGGGGCTTTGCAGGAAATGATGAAAAAAGTTTGAATACATATTTTAAAGTGTGTTTATGTGGATCTTCAAATTGAAGCAACAATTATGAAACCAAGTATGTATGTGTTTAGATTCATTACTGTGTTCTGGTTAAGACCAAAATGAATATAAAGCCTAAAAGCGATATATTGAATATGGAGGGCAACATGACTCCAGAAGTCTGATAATACACTTTGATCCCAAACTAATGCAATAAGAACAAAGATTTAACAAATCGGACTTTGAAATACTGTCTCCAACATGGAAACTGAAATTCTTGAAGCTCTACTTAGAATGTGAGATTTTTGTATTTTATTCATTCATTATCTTAATAATACACAACAGCTCTCCAAGAGTATCCCAGGACAAGTCAAACAAGAACCTACTCCTTGGAATCAACAACAAGAAGAATGGATCACATATTGGATTTTGTTTCCAAGCTGAGAATACCTTGTGGAGAAAGAAATTTCTGCCTAGAAAAAGCTCTCATGTGGCTGAAAAGGGATTTATTTTTTTTTAATGTGACAAACAAAACCGATGACATGTACAGTGAAGAACCTCTAAATCTTTTCAAACACGAGAACAATAACTGAAGAATTATGCATTTCCTCACAGACTCTGTTTATTCTGCTTTTACAGAAATTTTCTAGCAAGTTCAGTTTTTATCCAATATGACTTTCACATGATTTGATGTCTGTCCAAAAATCAGTGTGAAATCATAAAGCTGTATTTTGTTTACTGTGACTTTAAATTGAAAGTAGTAGTGTGATTCATCTCCACAATCCCCTCCTCTCCCCAAAAGCTCCCCATTTTCATTAATCTTTTACATTCCTTTTACACCAAATACAAATAAAATCCTAATATTCACACCAAAAAGTTAGGTTTCAATCTCCAATTTTTTAGTGGTTCCATACCAATTCTTCTGACCTAAGGACAAGTAGGTCACACAAGACGTTACTTGACATGTGCTGGAGCATGTTATGGGGATCTATAGCTGCATCTTCATTCTACTTTGCTTTAATACAGGATCGAAACCACATAGCAATTTCCTCCAACTGTCCCCGGCTGTGCATTGATTGCTCCCATGCTGAGCCACTTCTCTTACACCTAAGTACTTGCTAAAGTAGACATTGCCTCTGATTCTTCACTTTCTATGAAGTATTTTAATCTCCTTATTTTCATCTTTTGCATGTCTCTTTGTTTCCTTTTTTTTTTTATTAACGCACACACTTGCCCTCTGCCATAATAGGAAATATTTTTTCTGATATATTCTTAGAAACAAACTAGTGGCCCAAACAAATTCTTCAGTTTCCAGTTTATATGTTGTGTCTAAACATAATTTATCACTTTCAGTTTTTACTTTTCATCCTTCCTGGAATATTTTGCTTGTCACTTTTGTGTCTTTGAAATGCCCATTTTCCTGTTAAGTGGAGTGGCACAAAATGAGGAACCTGCTTGCCTATAAATTACCTTCTTTCCTTGACTTACATTTCTAACACGTTTTGCAATAACCGATGTTCAAAAATTCTTTGGGAACATTATTGCAAGGGACTCTCAGCGGATTACTCATGGAGCTTAACACATTACATGTTACAGTATAGCAAAAGAATAACAAAGGCATAACTCAGGAAATGCTATTAAATGTTAATATGCTTGAAGTAAAACTGCAGCAAGCCTTCATTTCTGCCCTTGACTGGATTTTATTTGTATGTCACTCATACATGGCTATAGTTCTGTAAGAAGTTTGTTCTTTGACCTTTTGTACTGGTTTTGCTTCAACCTCCTTCCCACACTATCCTTTTAGACTATTGGACAGTGTAATTAGCATTTAAAAATTTACATGGGTTCAGGAGAAGGCTGGACAAACCACTCGCAGACAAGTGCAAAATGCAGGATGTGGAGCAATAGTTGGGAGAGATGTTATACCTGCTCAGCCTGCTCTTATCCACTCTCTGGAATCTGCTTCTTATCACCCAGGACCACTTCAGACACCTTCGCTGTCCTGTGGATGCCCTAGTCGCCTTGAGAGCAGTGGGCTCTGCCAGCAGTTATCAGCGCCGCTCCAGCCCTGTAAGCCTGTGCTTCCTCAAAAAGTGGGCCAGTTTCTTTCTTACTCCCCTTCCATATTTCAGAGCATATCTAGGGAAACCCTTCTACCCTTTCACCCAAATTTTCAGAAGCTGAAAACCAAAATCCCTTTAGAGGATCTGTTAAGGGAAGAGTGGAGGGGAAGGTGTTTTTTTAAAGATTTGGATTTATTTCTCATTACCCTACTCTGATTCAGTGAGTAACAAAATAAACTAACTTTCCCAAGTTGATTTTGGTTTGCCCACAACAGTAATTGCCAAGTGGTCTCTCCCAGTCCTTATCTCAACCCACAAGACTTTTGTCATACTTTCTCTCCCCTGTCTGGCTGAGGAGAGGGAGTGATAGAGAGGCTTTGGTGGGTACCTGGTATCCAGCCAGGGTCAACCCAAACTGGGATTGTTAAAATTGCTTTGTAAGTTTGAGGTCACTCTTGCAGCAATAACTGGAGAGGAGTGTATTTCCAGATGTGCTGGGGCCTCTCTGTTCTAGGAATTTAGAAATATGCTGAAGTTGGAAGAAATCTCTTTCCCACTGCTGTGTTTGAGTGCAGAAGAAACAAACAAACAAAGAACTTACAACCCCCCAAAGCCCTCACTATTTTTAGTGCAGGAGCAAGCTAAAAATGCTGGCTACAAAGCTATGAAGGACACCTTTGAAGGAGACCTTGTGTCCTTTCCGTTGTTTGGTCCTTGGGGCTTTTCTTGTGGGAAAACGGGAGCCTGCAGCCCTGAGCACAGATGTTGGGATGGCAGCAGTAGCCAGCCAGTTGCTTTTCTAAGTGCCTGCTGTGTCCCTGAGCACCAGCAAGGAACAACAGGACCTCCCAGGAGTACTGACCACCTCTACCAAGTATATGGATCTGGCACCAGTCTGCCCATAATATGAATTAAAAGAATCACATTGGACCCAGTTAGACTCACAAGGTGGTCATCTTCTCAGCTGACTTGAGCAATCCATGAGTGAAATGTCTAGGCTTTTTCCCAAGTTCCCCTTGTAGGCCTAGGAATGAGATCATCACCTTTGCTTGCACAAAGGGGCCCTAAAGGACAACCTTCCATGCTTAAGAAATACTCACCAATCTCAACAATGGGAGAAATGCTCACCCTCATAAAATTGTCAACCATATCCTAGAGGTGTCTAGGAAAATCCTAATATTATTGAGATTGTGGCTGTGTACCCACAGTCACATCCCCTCATTTTGGGTGCTCAGTTTAGACAGAGGAGCTCATATGGTGCCAGTTCAAGAGCCTGAGACCCATCCAGTCTCTATGGTCTAGCGCTGCCAGTTCCTGCCTCTCTGTGAAGAGAATCACCTACTAATATGAATACTTGGAAATAGCAATTTCTCTTCACCTCTGTGACACTCGGCATAATTTCAATATTTCTTTGAAAAAAATAGTTGAGTTCGGTGATACAACATCCACATGATTTAAACTAAACACTGTCAAGAGTTTTGAGGCTTAGCTCTGCGGCAGATTGAGTCTTCCTGAAAGCAAAATGCCTCAGAAAGAACTCAAAGCCCGTGGGATTTCCCAACCTAGCAAGTGCTTTGCACTGATTTAGTGCAATGCCTTCCTGTATTGACAGCTTATTCAGATATTTAATATTCCAGTTATCTAGAACAACATTACCATAATCTCTGGGACAGAAGCAGATAATTTCTTCATGGTGTTTTAAGAATCTGCTTTCAATAACCAGGCTGATTGAAACTGGGTGCAACAATTTAGGATTTACTTAGTTGGTTATTGCTGAACCAAATCAACATGACATATTTAGTCCCTTTAATCATGTCAGTGCTATGTTGACAACTAACCTTTGATGATTCAAAATACTTTTGAAATAACTAGTGGCACTATAATGCTATATTTAGATATAATTAAAAATTTTGTTCTGAGCATGATTTTCCCTTTAATGCCAACTGCATTATATATGTGGTACAAATGCAATCATACAATTGAATGGATTTGAAGTAGTAGCCTAAAAAGAACAAACGGACAATTCAAGTGGGAAAACACTTCAGGAAAAAATGAAATGGTAATTAGTTGACTAGCACAGCATTTTTGTATTATTTGAAAAGATACGAAAAGCAAAATATTTCTATATTCTGCATTTTATTTTCATGATGTCGCCTCTAGATTTTCCTATTTATACACCTGCATTCCTTGGACAAATCTCTAAATCTAAATCATTTAAATCTTTTTTTTTTTTACAAAAAGAGATTTTTTTATGGTACAATCTCCTTGGAGTACAAATGACTGGTGGATTGGAGCCAGTTTTAATTGAAAGCAATGGAATACTCACTTTGGCATCAGTGTTTTCAAGGTATGCAGAAGGCTTATCTATGATTCTGAATTACAGAATCACAGAATTGTTAGGGTTAGAAGGGACTTAAAGATCATCTAGTTCCAACCCCCCCGCCATGGGCAAGGACATCTCCCACTAGATCAGGCTGCCCAGAGCCCCATCCAGCCTGGCCTTGAACACTTCCAGGGATGGGACTTCCACCACCTCTCTGGGCAACCTGTTCCACTGTCTCACCACCCTCATGGCGAAGAATTTCTTCCTAACGTTGTTACCATTGTTAATTTTTTCCTGTGTTCTAATCTTATAAATTCTTTTCTTTTTCTTTTTAAATGAGACCAATTCAATGACTAAATGGGACAATGTGGTTCATTTACATATTGTATTTACTTACACGTATGTAAAAACCACATGCATACCTATATATACACCTTCCTCCCCATGGGTAATCTACAACATGGACAAACAAATGCTTTATCAGGTAATTGCAAATTAATAGTGGCCACAGGATATTTTTTGAATGTACATTTGTTAGCAAATATTAAGAAAAATAATTTTTGAATGCACATGCGTTAGCAAACGTCAGCACCCACGTTTCATTTCATTTAACAGAGCTAAGACAACAAGAAATTAATGGAGAAATTAAATTTAATTCCTTCCTTCTCTCGCTCTCTGGTCTGACAGGTCTGAGGGGTCAGTAAGCAAGCTCTCTATTCCTTATAACATCATACACATCACCAGATGCATCATATGCCCCCCAGCCACTGCCTCCCAGGAGCCACCTGGGGAGGCAGAGGGACACAGCATTGCCCCAGCTGAATTTAGAGGTAAAGGCAGCTTGCTTTGACTGCCTTCGTCTACCAAAGCCAATGGCACCCATGTCAAAGGGATGAGCAAGTGAGAGAGAAAATGGGACCAAGTGGCATTGTCCTAAAGGAATATTGCAATTGTCAAGGGACTGAGTCTAAAGTTACCATGAAGGTGAGATCGTTGTCACTTCTTTATAGGCAGTTTGTGACTTTTCCCATATTGACGCTGCCCCATTTGTCTCTCTGTGTCTTCTGTACAGATTTGGGAGTTGCAGACAGGGAATTACTGCCTGGGAATGGTACCCCCAAGAGTGATTGAGTAATTCTGATGTTTTTGAGTGGGGATGCATTGGGGTTTGCAAGTGCTGCTGTGCGACTGGAAGCAGGCAAGTGTTCCTGGCATTGGTGGGAAGGCTGCCCAGCTGTGTTTCTAATCAGACCACAATGAGTTTGGTTCATTTATAACTCTGTTTTTCTGAGGAAGGCAGAGTGCTTGTAGAGCAGAGGGGTGAGGAAGACTGCTTTTGAGTCACAATCTTAAGAAACCGTCTTTTTCTTTCACTCAAAGGTACTAGTTGTGTAGGTCTCTGGTGGTCCAAAACCATCCATCTGAAGGCCTCTCAGATTTTTTTCTCTAACAGGTGACACCGCTGTGTCAGGACAGGAGGCAGGGAACATGTCTGGTGAATGGTTCCATGCAAGGGGACAGCTCCCAGCACCCATTGACCCTGCTGGATGTGACATGCCAAGTGACAGCAGGAGAGCTGGCACCACTGCATTGCCCAGTCCCTCTTGTGGGGCAGGGGAGAGAAAAGCCTGTCTGTCCCCTTCCCAGCAGGAATCTCAACAGGCATGCTGTGTGTGTCATTCTGTCTGGAGAGTGACATGAGAGAGTATCTTCAGTGCCGTAGGTGTTCTGCTCAATGCCCACAGCTCAGGGGTCCCCTTGACGGGAATGAATGGGATGCAGATGTGCAAGTAGTCAGTGTTTTTAAATTAAGTACCTCTGTGTCTCTGCAGTCACTCAGAGGGGCCAGTGCAAAAGCAAGAAATAAATCCTGCTCTCAGGAGGCCAGCGTTGGTGTAATGGTGGTTTAGGCAGTGAGAACTGTCATACAAACCGGCAAGAAATAAATCTCTCCATTCTGCCTCAGGGTGAAATAAGTATTTTCTTCTGTCCTGTGGTCTTTCTGACAGTGACTGGCAGCAGCAAAATTGCTGTGAATAGAGGGCCCTGGCATACCAGTGATAAGCATTATAAAAAGGTGTTTTTTGCTAAGGACTGCGCTAAACACACTTTTACTGCACAAGGAGACATAAGTGTAGATTGTGATGTGTCACACAGCCCAGCTGTAACACAGGATTTTGAGGAAACCCCAGAGGGCTTGGGCCGTGATAGAGGATAAGAGAGGATTGAAGAGTGTGTCTTTCCTCAGTGAACTATACTTTACATAAAACTAGTGACTGATTGAATAAACAAGCTGCGTCAAAAGATGAGTACACAAATGCAACGTGAAGTTTGAATAATTCTCTTATGTGACATTCAAGCTGTCATAGGACATCAACCATTCCAGGCAGATTTGGGGACACAGCCTGATAGAAAGGTAGCCATCTGTCCCTCAGATTGCACACAACAATTTGTTTCCCTCAGGTGTCAGAAACGAATTTAGGGGTCTAGATAATCTTGTTTTGACTCATGCTAGGGTGACTCTTGTTTCATCTCAGCTTGTAATTTCTGGAGAACACAGCAGCTTCAGGAGGATTTAAAGGATTTAAAGCCTCAGGGAGTCCAAAGGCAGCCTTACGTATTTGATTCCTGAAAGGTCACAGGTAAAGGTATTTTTGGGTGATGTAGTTCTAATTAACTCTTCAAAGGTGTGAGTGTTACAGTCATCTCACCCAGGAAGAAAACTATGTCTGATAACACTATCTGTCAATGAAAACATAGGAAGCAAGAAACTGTGTGGACAACAGAACGGAAGCAGTCCGGTTTCCAGTGTCTCTTTCTCCTCATCTCTTCTCTGCCTCCTTCCCAGTACCAGGGGGAATTTTGGTGTCTAATGGTAAGTAAAATCACTTCTTGATGGAGCACCAAGCATGCAGCATGACTCCACAGGCTCTGCTTCCTTGCACAACCACATTAAAGAAAGGCCCTTTCCTAAACACTTGATTGCATGCTATTACCAAGGGGAGAAATGGAGGAGGAAGAAACTTTAATCTTCGTGTATATACAACAGTGGAAGACTAGCATTGCACTTATATGTGAAGGGACCTTGAAATGGGTGTTTACCTGCCTAAAGACCTTACAATTTATCTCACTGTATACTTCATTTTTGGTTTGTCCCTGATCTTGCTGAGACTGGATAATTAGGTACTAAACCCAGTACCCACACAGCCTAAAATGAACAGAGCTCTGCCCACATGGCCTTAGTTACAAAATTCCAACTCTCTAATGCAATAAGGCATCTCACAGCCACGTCACAACAACCTGTTTGAGTATGTACACTTAAAATTTGAACTCTGAAAAGATACAGCTGCAGTATTTCTTTCTCCCTATTAAAAATGTTATGTACAGTAAAACCATAAACAAATCTAAATGTGAAAAATAGAATTAGAAATTCAACATTTCTCAGCACCAGTCAAGAAGGAAATGTATGAACACAAAGCTATGCTGAAAGTATTTATTTTAATTTGTTTTCCATTTGATTCACTTCAGTGTTTAGTAATGTCAAAATTCATGTGCTTCACTGGAGCTGTAGTTTTAGCATGATCTTTGTACAGTGTATTGTTATTGTAAGATTTGCACAGTATCTACTGCTAGACAAAAGCCCAAAGGGAGAAGGGAAGAGAAGAGATCATTTTCTACAAGACCAGAAGCAGAATGTTGTGGTTGCGCTTTATGAGATTTATTCTTTCACCTCACTTAACATCTCCGGTATTAATGCTCTGCTATTTTGCTGTACATTGCTGTATTCTGTCGCATGAGACATTTGTACTTCTTACTTCTTGCAAATTCACTGTTCATGCTGTTAACCTACCTAAAATTGTTTTGTGAACCATGAGAGGAAATCTGTATTATTACATTCACAAGCATAAATCCAAATCCCATCTTGTATGGAAGCCCAAGGATGAGTGTGGTACAGTCCATTTCTTACCCAGTCCCTTTTGCCAACCAAGAGAATGCAGGCTGGACAGGAGGCAGAAATTTTATGTCAGACTTGAACTGGAATTTGTGTCATGTGCATAAAAGTGCAGAGTGGATGAAAATCAGCACATGCCCTTAGGCCAGAATGTGCCAATGAGGATGGGGAACGGAAGCCCTATACCAGCTCTTCCCAAGATACTGTTCACCCTTCAGCATCAGACATGAAAATCTGCCTGATACATATAGTAATTCACACTGCACAGAAGTTATTTAAGTCAATCGTACAAAATTCTGTTGCATAAGAAGAGATAGAATTCCAGCTGAAGATTTTGGTCTTCTCCTAATGATAATTTCTAATTTATTTACTTTGTCAGATGAATCAGCTTAATAGCTGTGGGGCAAAACATAAATATCGCTTGAGTATTTATGGTTGATGTGAATGTGTATTATTCTAAGGTATTTACACAGCATCCTGAAAGCTATGAACAGTACTTTATAACTCAGCAACATATAATCAAAATTTATTTGAGCTCTTGAGCATATTTTCAAAATCCATACTCGAGTCAACCAGTTGCAGTCACCCAGAGTACACATGAATGATTGGTTTTGACATCTGGAATGGTAAATTTATTTTAATACAGAATAGAGAACCTGTGCCATTTCTGCCTTGAGTGGCTGTTAGGGTAATAACATGAAGTCATGAACTGTCTAGCACAAATGGTGAATGAGAACAGTTAAGCTTTCACAGTCAAAACAGAATGCTTTGTGAGGAGCAAGATTTACGAAGACCTTGTCTCACAATGCATGACATCATCATACTATATGAACACCTGCATAGTCATTCTCCCTCTCAGCTCACAGTATCCAGCACTGTGTTTTGCATAAATAAGGTAGCATAGGCTGTTATTTAATATTACTCATCTGGCATACATACTAGTTACAGAAAGACTTTCTCTAGTAGGAGTTCTAATGCTTGATGTTTTTATAAATATGAAATTGGTCCAAATCTTTGAGTGTAAATAGATCTGATTGAGTTAGTAGAGCTGTATCCAATTGGTATCAGCTCAGTATATAGCTCAACACATTAGTACTCGTGCTAAATACTACTAAAGTAGCCATCAAGTTTTTCTGAAAAGTATGCCAGTCTTTATAGCAATGAATTGAGCTTTTTTCAGAATAATGTTTTCTTTTTCTTGGCTTACTTGGAAACCTGATGTATTTCTTATTGATATTTCTGGATCTATTTCTTACTGTATTTTTTACTGGTTTTGTAAGTACCTTATGTCTAGGGAAAAATGTATCTTAGCCTTTATAATGGTTGTGTCTGTTTATAGCTCCTTAAATTCCTAGAGTAAACATGGAAATACAAAATCACCTCTTCTATATCAAATTAATTTCACTGGTTTCACTTATCATCTTTGCCTTTAGGTGCTAGAACAACGTCTTGCTGCGCTTATATTCACAATCATTTGCAACTTAATTTCCCTGCATAGTCCTTCTGTATGAAACAGAAAGAGCTGCTTCTCATGATGAGGCTTTTCAACAGCAAAAAGTCAATGTTATTGTTAATAGTGACATTTTATAAAGTCCAGTCAGAAGAGTATTTTAAAAACAACAGCATTCTCCTTGGAGAAAGTCCAGACATTGCAGAAAAAAACCACTGGGATATTGTGGGCCTGAAGAATTTGGTGGTGTTTGAGTCAGATTGTGGTTTCCTTGCTGTTTCAGCCAGTTTTCCCTGTTGCAAGTTACATTCTTCAGACTGGCTAAAGTTTTGGTTAATCTATTTTGCTGGTGATACTCAGGCATTTCAGAAAGGAAGAAATACAATAAGTTTTAATGATGCTACTCAGACAAATAATAGAACAAAGAGGCATTTACATAAGCAAGGGTTACTTAAAGATGTAGAAGTCTGGTTCTGCAGAATTTCTCTAACAAAACACTTTCATCCAAGATTGCTTAATGTGACAGATCTCTCTAGAACGACAGCACATTAATTAACATTTTGTTTGTTCAGAGGGTGAATGGAGACAATATTGATGCAAACTACGATGAAAACACTGACCAGGTTTCTCTTCCGAGTTTTCTAGTTTCACTTCTAGTTCCACCAGTCTCTGCACTCTGGATCTACACAAAAAGGAGAGTTTTGTTTTGTGAGCCCCAAGCATAATTGTTTTGAGACTTCAAACCTAGATAAAACACTGAAGAGATGTTGCTAGGATCACCTATGCTTAAAATTAATTATACTAAGAGAACGAAGAAAAATCTGCTTTGGGAGTTTGCAAAGAATGTGTGAGTGTGAATATTTGCTTGTGCTTGTGTGTTTGTGTCTGTGTTTGTGTTTGCATGTGAGAGAACAAGACATTTCTCCTCTGAAGAGTAAAACTGTGAACCCTGGACACCTATTGTGAAGAAAGCCAGAAGCAAGGACCTGCCTCTCCTTTCTCCTGGGAGCTGCTTTTAAGCTGAGGCCTGTGCTGCGATCTTAGCTGTGTACCTGCTGTGTCTGCACCTGGTCTCAGATCAGTTTGCTTCTGACCTGGACCCAGTGGCTTGGCATCCTGGCTTCACCTTGGACCTGCATCATCACTGTGGACTTGTTGGATGATCACTGGATGGTGTCTGACACTGGTCAGTGTCTCCTGACCTGATCTCAACCCTGAATGCTAACTTGGCTTCCTGGATCCATGCTGGCCAGGTCACTTCTCTTGCCCACTTGTTGTCATGTTCAGCTCATGACTTGCCTTCCTCTGTGGAGCTGCTGGCCCTTACTGGTCCCTGACACTGACCAAGTCGTCCAAACTGAAATTCAGATTTTACCATCCAAGATTCAGATGAATGGGAACTGACCACACCAGAAACTGCTGGTGAGGGCTTGTGAGGAGGATGCTGCCCCTCATCGGTTACCTTGTCTGGACTTTTTTCCCACAGCAAAATGCAGCTCCTCAGGTTATCTGTGTAACTGGAGATAATCTCTCCTCACTGAACACAGTGTTCACAGGGTGTAGTCTAGCTGTACCACGGTCTGCCTCTCTGCTGTCAGCATAACCAGAACAAACATGGGGCACAGTTTTACTTAGCCCTGTCTCTGCATGGGCTAACTGGTGTTTTACATCCTTTGTGCAGATTTCCTGCCTACCCCTCTCGTATGAAGATAGCCTTTCTCTTCTCCTCATGAGGCCTCTCTAACCTGCTGTCAGGCAGATGGAACAAAATTCCTTTTGTATCTTCATCTAATGTTCTCCCTGCAGTTTGTTAAAACACCACCAACACCATAAAACACTCATTGTCAGGTGGGAGTTCTCATTTCAACACACTATTTGCTTGTCAGAGTGATTCTTGTAGAAGAGATCACACATCTGGGGGAGCTATTTGTCATTTTCTTTCCTCAGACAACAGGGACTTCCCAAAAGTACTATCTCAGTAGCTAAGTGCTTGACAGAAGAAACTCTACAGACATGCTGTCTGGCAAGGCTGCCTGGCCAGCACCTATTGCAGAGTATAACCACAAAGCTGCCCGTCCTGTTTCAATGCAGGGAAAAAGGGAGGGATCCATCTCAGCTGGACTTGGGCAGTTAATCTTACTTGGTCTTTACAGCTGTTCTTAATCATCGCGGGACAAGTATCTAAAACAACTAGAAGGAGGTGTGGTTGCTTGCTCTTGACCAGAGAAAATGTTTAGACTGTCAGCTCAAACTGGACACCTATTTTTTAGGCAAGGAAATTAGGTGATAGCCCACTAATAGTTTCTTGTGTCATCCCATATTCAGTTACTACAGCCGCTCTGCTGTATTTTAATCCTCCAGTACCTTCTTCACCAAGCGATCTCAGCTTCTGAGTGCCCTTGAATCTGCCCATGGTTGAAAATGTCTGATCTTGCCATCAGTGTTATCCTCACATCATTCTTGAGCATCACAAGGAACAGGCAGCAAAGGTGTGCAGGGTGCGATCTCATGAAACACTTCAATCATTGTGGTATTCTCTGTCACAAAAAGGGGTGTTACTGAAGGTCTACGTTGTACAACAACCATCTTCAGTTTCTTTTCTTTCATTGCTTTCTTCACTAGATATCAAACTCTTTTTTTCTCTGGCTGTGATCTCACCTCCAAAAAGGAAAGAAGAAGCTTCCCATATGTAACAGAAGCCATGACATCTCAGGTACCATTAGGCATGAGGAAAGGTAATTCATAGTCATGTGACAGGAAGGTGGTGAGAGAACCTGCACTTCTAAACTGGCTTCAGTTATGAAAACAGGATCCAGCAGCTTGCACTGCTGGCAATGCACGACTATCGTCACACACAAAGCTTGACCCAAGAAGGTTCTGCCAACTTATAAATGAATTTTCTCTGTAGATGTTTTATCCCCCAAGCTTTCTTTTTCCTGAAGCACATAACTCTGCCATGACTGCATAATGTAAAAAGATTATGTAAGCCAGAGTGGACTAATCTCAGTGATGGCTGGACATAAACATGGGGGATATTAATAATAAATTAGGCCAAAAAAAATCACTTTCTATTGTTTTTATTAGAATAATTTTCACTTAAAATTCCTTCTATTGTTTCTTCTCCATTACTAGTATCTGTGGCCACTGTGCTGCGCAATTATTGAAGGGTGGCTACCTTTACGGTAGCTATCCCAAACCCTGCCTCTGGTTCAGTTTTTCACAGAAGACATAGAACTTCTAAAAAAATGAAGTGGAGATTATCAGGAGTTCCTAAGGGATTTGCATGCTGAAAGGTTGAGCATCTAGCTTCTCTAACAGTTACAGGCCACTCTCCCCACCACTTAGTGGTAAAGAGCAGGTACTATAGGAGACACTTCTATTGTACTCTCTTTATTAGCTATCATACTTTTAAATGTTACCTACATATAATTATGTATCTGTCCTTCTTCAGAGATGTGCAGGGGAATTATGACTTGCTTCATGATAGAGCACAAAAAGATGTTAAACAGAATTAATTTATCGTTCATATGAAGCGAAATGAGATGTCGTATTTCAATGTAATGTTTTTAAAACAGAATGACTGAAGATTTTGTCAGCAACAATGTGATAAAGGGCTCTTAAATTTGGGCTTCTGCCACTTCATAAATACTAGTGCGTCTATCTTTTTATTTACAGAAAAGTCATCTTTTAGAAAAGTGACAGGTATATGTTATTAAACTCATTTGTTATGGCTTTTGCTTTGCCAAAAATACACTGCTAGCTGAAAGCTGCAGGATTCAGTTGTGCAGTTGTACAAAGCAATGTAATGCCATTAATACCAGGGACTCTTTCGATAGGTTTTCTTTAAAAGAAGACGTGTATCTCAAAAGGGGCACGTCTTCAACCACAGCCCTCTCTGGCAGGTCCCCCAATCCCACCTCCAAAATCCCCTGGCAACACCCCATACAGGGAGCCAGGCACAATTGCTGTCATGTACACAGCAGTACCTCTTGTGCTGCACTACTTGACAGTGTAGGTTGTAGCCCTGTGGATACAATTAAAAAAAAACAGTACAATTTTACTTTCATATTTCTGGAGACTTTCAAAACCCACCCATATGCGTTCCTGTGTGGTCTGCCATAGGGGATCCTGCTCTGGCAGGGAGGTTGGACTATAGATGGTCTCTAGAGGTCCTTTCCAATCCCTAACATTCTATGATTCTATGATTCTAAATTAGAGATGCCTCTGGCCAGGATCTTCATATACACATGCCTGTATACCACTGCTTTCTATTTCTGCCCAGATTGCTTTTTCACTGCTAAAACTACATACTAGCCTACCAGTGAATAAGTAATAAACTGCATATGCCTAAGATTTTACTTTTTCTATCAGTACCTTCTCACTCAGGTGAGGCAGTATAAACACAGAATCACAGAATGGTAGTGTCAGTTTCCATTTTCCTACCACTGAATTTCATCATGCCAATCATCTCCACCACCACCCCCAAGTAAACCCTAAGGCCCTACACCTTTGCTATTGGAAGATATACTTTCTCAGACCTATATAGAATAGCAATGTATTAGAAAGGGTATATGAACAAAACTTCTCATAAATCTGCATGTAGTGAGAATAAAGGAGCTGTATGTAGCCATATTGGATGAAGCAACTGATGAGTGCCTTCCTCAGAGGTAGTGGTATCTTAAAGCTCATCTGTTCAGTGTATACAATGAGAATGGATTAAACTGCATTTTACACAAATTATATGTAGGTAAACGCCACATGTTTGGGTTTCTTCCAGCAGCAACATGGGATATCCTGCTTGACTTCCACTTCTTCTTCTATTTAATAGCTGATGCAACAAAAAGTGACCTGGTCAAACATTGTATATTAATTTTCAGTAATCTTATTCATTTTGCTTTGGGCTGCTGGCCACAGTTTTTTTTCTTACCTGTTTAAACTGTGCTGGAGAAAATGCCGAGAGAACATCTGGCATATCCAATTATGTTCAGCTCTGAAAGAAATCACTTCAAGCTATTTTAGAATGGAGCTTATAGGACTTTTAAAGCTCTATTATTTATAAAGCCATACTAGAATAGGGCTTTATAAGCTCTGGCTCAGATTCTGAAAACAAAATTGGACTGCAAACTTCTTGTAGGTTTTAAAATGTGAAGAAAATTCTTACTGCTCATTTCTTCATTGCTGCAAATAGACAAAACCCAAGACCAATCACCTGACAGCTAATGGAGATCATAGGCAAAGTTGTCCTTTTCCTTTGGTATTTGCTCTAAACTCCTGATTGCAACTACACTCAGGTGCTCTCTTTCAAGTTAAAATCCAATTACACAAAGTTTTTTAAATTGTTCTTTCACAGAAGAATTACTGATCTTTACAATAAGACTCATAAGGGTAAATCCTAAGTGAAATCAAACTGTCAGGGGGACACAGTTCTCCTTAGCATCGGTGCGAGCACGGTGCTCACATGAAGAGAAGAGCAGACCTCTCTAGACTCAGCTGTTGTCCTATTTAGTAGGTTCTTTAAATACTGTGATAAAAAATGATAGACTTAATTAGATTTTTCAGAGAGATAAAATTTTTCTGTTGCTTATGGAATGATATAGTAGAGATTGCATATTAAATGGGCTACTGCTACACTCATTAATTCAGCATATAGATTTTATTTTCTTTTTAAAATTCCTGATATTCATGTTTTTTGAAACAAGTTGAGAAATGTTAAATCAGCAACTAACTTGTTTGGCTTCATCTTATCCACTGTGACTCTGTGTCCTAGATTCTTGTTCCTCATCCTGCTGTTCTCTTTTCTCTGGTGAAAACTACTCATGATCAGCTTCCAACAGAGCAGTAATGCCAGGTACAGCGAGATGGAGAAGAACTGAATGCCATAAAGAACATAGTTGTTGAGCTGTTTCTTAGCTGGGCTGGTAGCATCTTAATTATGTTAAGAGTATTCATTTTGTAAGCACAAGGGGACTAAATTTATTAGAGGACAGATTCCTGTAGTCATATCTGCATTCAACTTGACCCATGCGTGTTCACCCTCTGTAGTTCACTTAGATTTTTTAAAATGTTTGGGCACCTCCTGGGACTGCCAGGATGTCTATTAGCACTGCATTAGCCACTGATGTGCTTTTGAGTATCTGTGCCTCAGAGGCATGGAATATAAAATATTAAATAAAAGAGGTGTTGCAGAATAACTCTCCTCTTACCCCAGTGCCTGAAGAACTGAACTGAAAAAGAGCACAGTGCAGTCCTAAAAACAATAACTGTCTACCTGAGGGTTCCTAAAACTGCTAGCAGAGATGGAGTTTAAAGAGTGGTAACAACAAAGGGCAACTTTTGCCCCTTTTCTCCCCAGACTGAGCAAGGTCACTGTGAGAACTCATCAAAAACAAACATAAAAGCCATGTGTGGGCTTTTCTGTCTGACACTTCGGTACCAGGAAGGTCACATGGGCTGAGCATTGCTGCAGCACAGGGAACATAATTAAAATGTAAAATGACAGCAGATGGTGTTACTGTCAGTGGAAAGTTCGTCCGACTGCTGCCCGAGAGTTGCTCTGAATCACTTCAGAAATGGTGACATCGATGTGAATGCTCCCAGCAGCAAGAGCCACTGTGGAAAATGTTTATCTCTTTGCTTAATTTTTGACAGTTAATGAGATCTACAGGGAATATTCACAGAGCAAAAAGCACCTTGTTTTGGCTTGTTTGCTTTCTAATGCAGAATATTTATTGGTCTCCAGTCACTCCCTGATGACACTTCCCTCTTTCAATCTTTGGCCTCTGTCATTCTTTATATAAATTAATAAGAAGAGAGAGACTTTGCAAACTGCGTTTAAAATCTGTTTTTAAAAACTATTTCTTTGCATGTCCGCTGTGGGACCTGTTTGCTAAGTATTTGGAGCTGTTCATCTTCCTGATTTCTGGTGCCGGCAAGCCAGGGGCTTGGGTCCTGAGCCAGTTTCTGCTTCCAAGCAGGAAAAGCCTGAGGTCCGTGGCCTTTCTGGGACACCCCGGCAAGTACATGGACCTGTTCTGCCAAGGCGGCATCATGGTGCCTGGGGTGAGATACCAGGTTGATGGCTCTGTTTCATAAGCTTATTTGAAAGAAAGATTGTGTTCAACAAAAAGTGTTATGGAGAAA
>NW_009734391.1:37389-66140 GCF_000703405.1 Apaloderma vittatum | reverse complement strand
CCTGCTGAGCTCCTTGTGCAAACACAGATTAAGGAGAAAGATTTTGTTCTGTAAATAAGTTTGTCTTCTTCTGCTCTCTTGTTGAGACAGACATCCTTCTCAGGCTGCCCTGGCTGTGGCATGTACACACAGACACTTATGGCTGTGGCATAAGCCCAAGCACAAACACAGGCTGTGCAATGAATTGATTGAAGTGAGCCCTGCAAAGAAGGACTTGGGGGTGCTGGTGGATGAAAAACTGAATATGAGCTGGGAATGTGCCCTCACAGCCCAGAAATCCAATCACATCCTGGGCTGCATCAAGAGAAGAGTGGCCAGCAGGTCAAGGGAGGTGATTCTCCTCCTCTAGTCTAGTCTGGTGAGACCCCCACCTGCAGTGCTGTGTTCAGCCTGGGGCCCCCAACATAAGAAAGACATAGTGAGAATTGTGGGGGAATCTTTGGGAGGTAAGATAAATAAGTGTTACAGGATTTGGGTTTTTATCTGCAGCGGGAGAGAGTGTGAAAGGAGAAAGAAAAGAGTTGTGGAGCTGCATGTTATGGCAGAAGGTCAGTGCTGTGTATGCGCGAAAGCAGAGCACAGGGGAAAAAATCTTCAACTTTGCCCATATATTTGAAACTTCTGTAGCCATCAAACTGAGTTTCATATTTCCTTTTGAATCAGTCCTTGCTAAGTCTAAGTTCACTTCTTAAACTATATTGGTGTGTTTGCTACTTTGTTTATTTTGTGGATCAGATACTCAGTAAACTTTAGTGAAAACAGCACAATGCTCTAGGGATTCTAGGTCAATGGGCCTTCACAGGCAAAAGCATATGAAGTTTAGCAGTTTCAGTTGGCTAGAATTTATTGAATCTTTTTTCTTCCTTATCTAAATGATTTAAATTAGAAACCAGCTTATTTCCCAATGGAGAATTTAAGAGGAAAGTTCTTTGCAAATTTCACTTTTGGCAGATTTAGTCGAAAACTTGATTGTATTTTGATTCCAAACTGAAGTCCTGAACTTTTTATCCCAAGGGTACTCTGTACTAAAGTTATTTTTCTGTTTGTAAAGTTCTACAAAACACTTGGGAGGAAAGACTCAAGTTTGAAGTGAAATGAATTTTTTTTTGGCTTTGGATTACATCGTAAAAGTTTTACCTATCTTGGAACAGCTTCTCCACAGAGAATAGCTTCCTATTCCTCCTAATTGTTAAAAGCTTTTCAGCTGTATTTGCTTCATAAAAGCTTTAGTATAATGTGAAATTCTGCATTCCATCTTTGTGAAATTATTATCCAAAAAGCAACCATAATCAAGGAAGAACATGTGTTTCAAGAGGTATCTCTTTCCGGAGCTATTCCTTATCTTTTTTACTTTGGGGTGCAGGGGAAAAGGAACCTAATTCTTTGAGAACCAAATCTACAGAGAAAATCTGTAGGAATAGGGCTAATTTGATGACACGCAGAAGAGAGTCAGATCCTCTGACAGCATCAGAGGCTAGAATAAGGCTCTGACACGTTTTCCCATCTCCTGTTTTGGCAGGTTGCAAAAATTGAAAATCTCCTTTGATGGTCATACTAGAACTTACTAATTTTTTGTTGACACTGTTGAGGAAAAGAAGAAAGTATTTATAATATGAATAGCAGCAATGAATCTTCTGGGGGAACTTCCACTTTCAAATGAGAATATTTCTTGGTCTTTGGATGTAGCAGAGTTATAGATAAAGTAAGAAATGTACAAGAGAGATGCAAAAATATGGGAATTCAATACAGGAATGCATAGGCTTTCAGCTTTCCAAACACATACACATTGCAAGAAAAGAAATCTAATAAACTGAATCATTGAATCATGGAATTATTCAGGTTTTGAGAAAGTTTGGGGGATTTTTAGTGCAGCCACTTACTAAAAGCCAAGTGAGCCATCTGATAAGACCAGGTTAATTAGGACTTGAGAACATCTAAGGGCAGAGATTTTTCTTC
This sequence comes from Apaloderma vittatum, assembly GCF_000703405.1. NCBI lineage: Eukaryota > Metazoa > Chordata > Aves > Trogoniformes > Trogonidae > Apaloderma > Apaloderma vittatum. The sequence goes on along the minus strand of NW_009734391.1, from coordinate 64,184 downwards.
CTTTACCACTCTTTAAGGTATTTCTCTATTGTGAGTTGCAGTAGAAATACCCAAGAAAGCATACAGGAAAGATAGCTATATATCAGGGGAAGGGATTATTCTCTTCTACTTAGTGCCTGTTGCACCGTATCTGCATTCAGTTTTGGGCCCTCAGTGAAAGAAAGATATTTCTGATCATATTTACAGTTTAATTATTTTATTTCAACTAAACTAACCAAATTTATTTGGCTTGTCTAGATCAAACAACCTTAGAAATACATTGGGGAAACCAAGCAGAATTTTGTTTATTAATAACTGGTCTTTTTCTTAAGTTTCTTAGAAACTACAAATAATGCAGCCTATCAGGTTTGATTTTTGAGATACTGGTTTTTAAAGATAACTAGGGCTTGTGTGTTTTCCTCATTTCTTCAAGACAAAGGATTTTTCTTGTTGAGGAGACTGGTTTTTTAAGCTGTACATTCTTGAGTAGTGGTCCTCATTTATTTGAACTTTGTTTTATAACTGTCATGTATGTAAACTGTTGGTTTTCCTGTATAAAAAGTCAATGTATGTGAAGACACTGACTTTTTGAACAGCTTCTGTAGGATGTTAATACTGTAAATATTAGGATGATATGTACGATAGTTCCAGCAACCAGGACTGTACTGGGAAGCGCATTGCCAGCAGATTTAGGAAGTGATTCTTCCTCTATACATGACATTGGTGAAAGACATCTGGAGTTCTGGTCCAGGTCTGGGGTCTCCAATTAGAGAGAGACATGGACTTACTGGAGTGAGTCCAACAAAGAGCCACTAAGATGATTAAGATAGTGGAGCATCTCTTGTATAGGGAGAGACTGAGAGAGGGACTGTTCAGTGTAGAGAAGAAAATGCTAAGGGAGATCTTATTAAAGTGTATAAATATCTGAAGGAGGGAGTAAAGCAATCGGAGCCAGCCTCTTCTCAGTGATGGCTAGTGACAGGACAAAAGAGAGTGGATAAAATGCAGAAAATTCCATTTAAACATAAGAAAATATTTTTTTGATTTCTCTGAAGGTTATGAAAAACTAACATAAATTGCTCCTGTTGATACTAAAGTCCTTCTTGGTCAGCATTCAGAGGAATGTGCTTTTGTTGACTCCACTTTGAGCAGGGGATTGGACTATATGGTCTCAAACAGTGCCTTCCAACCTCAATAACTCTGTGATTCTGTATTCAGATTCTTTAACATAACGCATTATTTTAATTTACTGCATTTCGTATTTGATGTGAAAGAGGCATTTCCTGTACTTGCGTTATAATTCTAAGCATTGCTTTCTCTATGCGTGTTTAGCACATCTATGGATATGGATCTATGGATGTGCTAAGCAAGATAAAGAACTAGGGGCATGTGCATAGGCTAAAGCCATGAAACTGACTCTTTTCAGAAGAACAATTCAGAATAAGTCTGTCATCAACTGTTGTCCAACATGTTGTATTGAACTGGGCTCAAAGAACATAATTTGGGGTAAGTTGGTGGAATTTCCACCAACTTTAAGAATGAAAGATCAAACCTTTGATTACCAGATTGCTGCTTTCCCATTTATGGCATTCTGTCTAGACTACTTTAGAAAAACATGACTAATGAGATCTTAATTTTTTTTTTTTAATTAAGAGGGGAGTGGAAAAATTAATTTCTCCCTCTAGCGTAACAATATTGGTTTTGCTATCTTTTGACAGCCATAAATGAAAGACAAATTTTGAAGATGAAGCTTGTTATGTTACTTCCTTATTGGCCTGTGTAAAACTCTATGAATCGTAAGAAACAGGACTGTAAATTAGATCCATATACATGTCAGTGAGTTTATCCAAGAGAAAATTTCTATCTCCTTTTATGTGACAGAAGAATTTGTACCTTATTTCTTCTGTAGCTGGACCTTCTTAATGAAGCCTACAAAGCAAGACAAGTTTGAGTTTCTTTCTTTAGTAGCCGTAGAAATATCTAGATCAGTAATCATGAGAACTACCAGAGCCACGAAGTCAGAAATCTCTCACTGTAAGTTTTGTGTGAGTTCTTGGTTTTCTCCTGACTGACTGCTTCCTGTTACAAAGTTTCCGCTCAATTTTAGTTTAGCAGCTTTTTGATATCTGTAGGTAGAAACATATGACTGGGAGATATCTGGACCATTGCACAGACAAATCTGAATATGACCTATTTATAACTTTTCACTTTGGAGCAATGAGCTCTGGTCTGTGAGGAAGTGCAAGTATTTCCTGATGCCTGGTTTCATCAAGATCACTGTAAGCTCCATACTTGAGTGAGGGGAAAATGAAAGAACCAAAATCCTAGTTCCTAGGATTAAAACCTATTAGCTGCTGGATTTGCAGCTGAACTTTGATCCCGACTTTGCCACAGATCTCCTTCAGCCTCAGCTCTGCTCAGAACGACTTAACAGTCAGGCATCTAGGGCAGCTTGGCCACTGACGTGCTGAACTAAAATGTTCTAAGTGGCCTCTCAGATTGGTTTTCTCATCACTACCAGCACAGGACAGAAGGTCCTGGCATTTTCTGCCTTCTTTCACACAGTCAGACTCATAAACCAGGGATCCTCTTCTTAGGCATGTGCCTTCCTGGAGCCTGGACTCAGGTGCATGCATAAGCGTGAAAAACCGAAGAGATTTTGGACAGGGTTTGCTCTTCTCTAGCTATGGTAGCTCCTGGCTCTGTATCCTACCAATATGATACCATGTGAGACCCAGGACCTGGCTTAGAGCCAGATAGCACGAAGTAGCCAAGGTTTCACTATTAATCTATTCAGCAGAGAAGTAATGATGGCGTTGGAAATCACAAGTGCTTCTTGAGGATCTTGTCTTATTTTTATTTTAAATTTCTTTATGCTCCTTCTTTTATTGTACTGAGATTCTACATCCAGCCTTGACTACACCTTGAGACTGGGTGGATGCTGTCTAGCTGCTGAGAAAAGTAGCTTGGGACACCATGATGTTCACTTAAGAAATCAGTGAACACTTTAAATCTTCAACTGTACGAAACCCGTCTGCCTTTTTCTTTTTTTTTTTTTTATAAATATATGTATGTTTATATGCATGTAGAGACCTATATATATATACAAAATAGATATATTTCTGTAATTATATTCAATATTGTAACAAAATTATGGATGCCTTAATTATTGTGTGTTACTGATACACCAGCAGAAATCACTGACACCAAAATTTTCAGGGTTTTATTCTTCTACTTACAATCCGAGATTGTGTAGCCCTAGGCTGTAGTGTATAAATAATACTAGTGTATAAATAGCATATAATTATTATTAGTCTTTTACGTCTTGATTTATGCAAATGTTTAAATACACCCTCAAGTCTATTATCTTAAATGACACTTGCAACATAGACCTGAATTAAAATATTTCCCTGTGTTGGTACTGCAGCAATCTAAATTATCACCACATTTATATTTTAAATCTTTCTCCTCTGATACTTTTTTCATGAGCTATGTAGTAGCAAGTGAAGAAGTGACTTATACATTGTAAGTCCATTCTTGTCAAAAAGAATCTATCAACAGATATGGAAACATCTTTCATGGTTGTATCAATTTATAAATTTTAAGAATAGGTACTCCCCTTTTAGGAAAGGAAGGCCTTGAGCACATCCACCCAGTTTTTTGTGAGCTGGAAGCCCGGCTCCTAATTAATGAGGCTAATTAATAAGACTAATTAATAAGATTTGGCCCACATCCTTTAGGCTAGGGCTGAATCCTTGAGTGGAATGAGTGAAGCCTGGTGTCCAAGAACTGGTATGGACACAGTATGGGCAGACTGAGTACAAAGACTGAAAGAGCTATCAAACCAAACTGATGGTGTATATGCACCCTCTGATGGCTGTTTTAATGCACCTTTTAATTTTCAGTTTTTAGAGAGAAAGGGTAGTAAGAGAGTGTCGTCGTGAGTAATTACTCTCACTTTATTATATCTTTATTATATTCTTGAAAATTGAATGTTTTCCAAGCACAGCTTTACTCGAAAATTAAATTAACTTTTTTTCTTTCAAGTGTGAATTCAGTGTACTACAGCTATCACTGATTAGCTGTATGTGAGGACACACTTTCCCAGAGTCATATGCCTGTTAGTGTTTATTTTCATTCATTCTGAAAAGAAAAGGTCAGAAAAGGGGAGAATCCATTGCAAGAGAGCGGAATTAATCTGGAATGGCAACATGAAGTGTTGCAATAGGAAAAGTGCTAAAAAGAGCTAAAAGGGTTGAGGCATTTATAAAAGCATAATACGCAAAGTGTGAAAATAGACAAAAGAAACCATCGCTGGCTGATTCCTGTCCTGATGCTCTTATGGTCACTGGTGTCTGTGCTGTACACTGGTTGTGATGCAGGAGAACTCACAACATTCCTTCTGATGAGGTAGACTTTTGGCTTGATGACCTCATCTTTTAGGTTCTTTCTGCCCACCAATATACAACTCTCATTTTTATATGTGTTTTCATTCTTCTGGGATATTCTAGGCTGAGAACAGTAATTTCTTTAGTAAAAAAAAATTGTTAAAATAAGGAAATTCTTGTTTCCTTTATAAGCTCACTCTATAAAATGAATCTACTCTATTACCTGATATGCAAGGCCAAGCCATATCTGTCCTGTGACTGCTGGCTGAATTCAACTTTCCTATTAGTTTTCATCCAAAATAAGCAAATTCTGCCTGGTTATTTTTGTGGACAAGTATTTAAGAACTTCAGTGCCAAAAAGTTATACCGAAGATAGTCGTTAATAATCATAGCCTGCAAGCCCACAAATCTGAAAATATTTGCGTCTGTGTTTAAGACAAAGAAATATTTACTGTCTGAATAGTGTGTCAGAAGAGCATTCAAGAGCTGGTTAAATAAACAATCAAATACAAATACCATAATGCTTCCCAAACCCTTAGTTTGTTACTGAAGACCAGCAGTTCTGGACTGCGCTCAATTCTGTGTCACTGAAACCTGCATTTGTTGTCCCCAAACCATTAGGAAGCTCCAGCAACCTCGTCAAAGACTGACACTTGTACGTTACCTTCATGTGTTGCTTCAGACAGCAGCTGGGCTGCTACCCCATACTAACTCCAGTGGCTGGGGACAGAAGGTGAGCGCTCAGGCACTGGGCTTAGCTGCACAAGGAGGCGATTTGTCGGCACATCCTATGTCACACCAGGATTTGGCTTTCAGTGAAGTATGGGAGACACACTGCAACAGGACAAGCCTAGAGCAGAGGCAGGCTGGCAGAGGCTTTTATTGTCTCCTTTTGTTGTCAATTAACATTTCAATTTAACCATTTTTATTCATCTGTGTCTTCTGTTCCAAACCGACAGGACCTTTTATTTATTCCTTCTATTGCTTCTGCATCTATTCAATTTCTCTTGTCTACTGATTCAATCTCAGCGTGTCATTCATTATGAACAAAAATCTTTATTAAAATTTTATTATCAATGATTTCTTGCCAGCAGGGGTCACACAACGCCCGTAGCTTCTCATCGCTGCTGCTGCCACCCTGGTCACTGCTGCCAGCACATCATTTCTGGGTAACAGGCACTTGGAAATGCCTCTCAGAGTTACAGAAAAGAGAACTGGGAATGATGATCCTATGACATGAATATTTTCTGGTAAAGATCCCATCATATCATGATTGTATGATTCTATGTACGTAGCATTTCTATTTGGATGATTTTTTTTTTCAAATAGTCATATAATTAAATGTTGTAACAGTTCAGATTCTGCACTTCACCATGTTGGCTGGCTGTTACTGCTCTCTCACTGTTAAACTTGACTCACCAATCTCTGCTACAAATGAGTATAAAACTTTTTTCTATGAAAGGAAAAAAAGAAGTGGTTGACTGTTGGAACCCCACTGGGAAAAATAAATCTACAGTCAGGAATTGAAATAAAAGCATTAATATTTTGTGTTTTCATCTCTGATATGCTTGTTAGAATTCTCTCCTAAGTCAACTTTTCTTCAAGGAAAAAGTCAACAATGAAGACAGAGTGGCTGAAGAATGAAAGGCTGTTGCAACATTTGAAAAAAACACTAGTGGTATGTAGTGTGAAACTGTCAGCTCACTTAAGCGTTGTATTGGTATTTCAACTGCAATAAAATTAAGGATTCTGGTGAGGGATCAGAGGTCCTTTGCACTAGGTGCTGTGCTCACAAATACTAGAGGGGAAGTTTTTTCCTAATATGACCAAAATCCTGGAGGCATAGATAGAAACACTGACTTAAAAAGTCTTTTTCCTGTCACTGTTAGCTATTTAAGAGATTCATAGCTGCCTCTCTTACAAAGATACCTGAATGTTGATACCTCTGGATATTACCTGCAGGCTCCAGAGGGCGCAAAGATCTGCTCTCGCCTCACTCTATACCTCGTTTGCATCATGAAATCTATGACAACAGGATGTTTGATGACTGTGCTGGGGTTTGGGTTTAAATTTGCAGGGAGAAATGCTTCAAGCCATGACTCTGGCAATGCTGCAGGTCTTGCGAGGGCGTGTTATCTTGCCATACCAGGACAGCTTCATGGCTTCGTTCTCCAGCTTCAGTTGGGGAATGTGGGCTCCCATGCAAGCCTGAGAACCAAGTGGTTTGGTGGCACTGGGAACGGCTTCTGCTCCTGTCACCACGTTTCTGCAGGCTGCAGGATGAGTCTGAAGCTAATTTCCAGCCTTTAGCTGTATGAGAACTTATTCACTTAGATTTAATTTCAAACAAACAGCATGAAAATATGTTACAAAGGAAAAGGGACAGGAGAAAAAAGATTCCAGTCCATGACTGTGAAGACATTCTAAACTGTAATTTCTACTATTTGATTGCCCATTAGTACTTGTTCGTCTTTTTTTTTTTTTTAGTGACTTGAGGTGATTAAGGTCGGAAAACACCAGGATAAGAAAAATCAGATTTTTCAAAGAGTCAGAGTAACCAACTTTGAAAAGAGACAAGAAATGAGAGGCAGAGTCTGCAGACTTGAAAGAAGAGGGGTCAGTAGCACCATGAGATAGAAACACTCAGTAATTACTGTGATGGTACTAAATAGAGATGCAGCAATCTATGAGAGAGAATGGACTCAGTAAATGAAGTTAAGGCTAAAGCTTGTCTTACTTTATCTACATACAGACCTACTTCTGCAAAAGAATTACACATGAGGAGATTATTACCATATTATACTATGAGTTTTAAATTGGATATTAAAATTCACATTGTAGTCATAGTTTGTTCATTTCTGTGAAAGTCTTCATAACCATCAATTATTCCCATGCAAATGGCCTGAGAGCTATTAAAACAGATGTAGAGATACACTCAGCATCTCTCTTAAGACTCTGAAGCTCTCTATGCTATTTTTTACAAACGCTGAGACATTAAAGTGAGACCAACTGGTGAGCTTCAAACATTAAACTAGAAATTGTAAGATGAGTGTAACTAAAAGCTGATACCTAGAGTGCTCATTATCTGGCTTCCTAGGATGTTATTGATGTTATTAATTTCCTTCTGTCAATGAGGCAAAGATAATGTGAGATGCTGAATGACCAGGTCATTCCAAGAAGAAATTATTAAACATTTCCATCTGCAAATGATTCCTCTTTATATGACAAATGATGGCCTTTTGATGATACAAAATTACACTACAAATCATGATGTTAATATGTGAGATGTGTTCTAATTCTGTCTTAAACTGCAAGATACCCATACTGGAAAAAATATCCATTCACCCAGAAAGATTATGCAGTGCATAGCCTAAAAAGTAAGTAGTCATAAACCCATGCAAGGGAGATACCCATTAGTGTTGTGAATCCTCTTTCACATGATAAGAGGTCTAAAGCAGGAGGTCTGTCAAGATGAGACTGTGACAAAAATCTCATAAACTCTATAAGCTTAGTATCTCAGAAGACATTAGGACAAAGAAATGGAAAGGATGCTGGGTGGCAAGTCTCAGAGAAAAGTTTCCCATCAGTTATGCCCTTAGATTCAGACAGTGGTAAAGCTGCTCCCCTTGCAGGAGTCCTCAAAGTGGCTACACCTCAGAGGGGCTGAGTAAGACAATGTGAAAGCAGAGACTCTGTGCCCCAGAAATGTTGACAGAATTTTCTTCTTTCCTTGCTTTGGAACATTTCTTCTGGGCACAATGAACTTGAGTATTACTCAAACAGGTCTTGCAAAGGCTAGGTGGGTGGTGGTAACAATCTGCAAAGGATTTGTCAGTGCATCTTCTCAGTAAATTGTTAGTGTTTAACCACCACTTGAGGGACTGCTTTATGCGTCTGTAAATATCACTCTATCCAGAAGATGCTGAGAAGATAGTATTTCCAGGCAAATTGTTAGAGAATGTGGGTGAAGTTGCCTGGGGAATTGTGTTTTGGCACAATGATGTTAATCCTACTAGGCACAGTACTGTCTTTGCTGCTCATATGTCTTTTTGCAAAAGAAGGTCTTCAGACCTCTGCTTTCCTTACCCTCTTATTTCTACTTTCCCTTTTTTGGTTCTGAGAAGGAGAATAACTTCAAGCTCTAGTATTGAATAGGGCTTCTTAACTGGCATAAATGCTAAATCAGACTGATAATGCTCATTAAGAAGTTCAAAAATTGATTATTTTTTCTTTTGCTATTGTAAACGCAGTCATATTTACAACCCAGTGTTTTAAACATCTGACAGACAAACACCTTGCAAGTCTTCCACAATAGCAACATTATTGGTTGCCAGTGGGAGAAGGTTTGAGCCTGTGTTGTTTACTGAAATGCACCATACATCTGCATTCTTAGAGCCTGAAGAAGGTAGTGGAAATATAAACCACCCAGCTCTTCATAATGTAGGTCCACAATCAAGTATTGACTAATTTACAGTGTACAACAGACCAGAATTATAATTCCTTTACCACCACAACAGTAGTTTGGTGAAATGCAAGGCTTTTTTTTACATATCAAATATACATTTTTATAATTCTTGTAAACGTTTAGCAAAAAAAAAGAATTGTGAAACCAGTGCAGAGATATAGGATTTCAGAATACAGAGTACACCTTCTAGTGCTGCTCGTTGTACTGTGTGTTTTACACGCCACCAGGAAAACTCAGAACGTTGCAGTGGGTACAGCTTGGCCTTTTGTTCTTGATTTTAGGTATTAATAGCAGGTTTTTAAGAAACCTGATAGCATCAGTTCTCATTTTGTTGAGAGACATGAACAGCTAGTAATTACCAAGAAGGATCTCTCTTAGTTTCTGAAAAGTTTGTAATATTCCAGAAAAACACAAATCCCAAGCACCTAAAATTGTATCACCTTCCCCCTCAGGTTTGAAATGTCAGCTTCCACAGATATACATGAAAAGAAAACATGAAGTGAATCTGATGTAAAAAAAAAACTCTACAGCAAGCGGGAACACATTATATGACAAGCCAGGTAAATCAGATGAGTGATAGTTCACAGACTAGTAGCACAGGAAGAAAAAAAACGTGGTTGGAAAGAATACGTGTAAGTGCTTAAAAATGGCATCTCTGCAACATTTTATCTGCATAAACAAAGTTAAGGCCACTGTTTTAGGACAGTGAATATATTTATACACAATCTACAGCCAACATTACTGGCATGAAACCCGCTTTATGGGAAAAACAAGGACTCTTGGCATTTTGAGTAGAGCCATAAAAGAATATACATGCCGTGTCCAGCCCTGCAGCTTGTAGTGTCATAAAGTCTCTTGTACTGAGAATTAACTGAGGAGGAAAGGGATATTGCACTGGGCTAGCCAAACCAATTAATTTTTTACTCCTCCCCTGTGAGTCCAGTGTTAGATTTTATCACAGTTTATTTAACACCAGGCAGTGAAGCTTTAAGGAAGACTCAGACCATGTTTTGTCCATGTTTTTTCCATGAGCATCACCATCTTAATTCCTGCTCCTTCTGCCCACTCATGAGCAGCTTTTTTTCCTGCACACAGGGTGGCAGGGGGGCAGTTTCTTATGGTAAGAATAAACAGCAGTTGTACATCAATGGGAATTCTTATCCAGCCTCCCTGCCCTGATTAATGCAGTAATAGAGAACAGATTTTCCATTTGGAAGTGGCATGAACAACTGGGGTTTCCTGAGAACAAGATTTTCCATTTCTAAAAATATCTATTATTTGGAAATCTTTCCCTCTTCCCAAATGGAAGAAAGCCATTCCTTAACATTCTGTGTGAGATAAAATTTCTTTATAAGTTATTTAAATATATCATATTTTTTCAGCTCTTTTGAGCTTTTTAAAGTTTCATTCAGTGTCAAAACTTAGAGCATCTGAAGAGAGTGGTGACTGAACCTTTTCAGTTTAGACATCTATTTTAGCATGAGATCAACAGTTCTTGGAAGTATTTATCTGTTCCTATTGATTCTAGATAGGTAGTTCAGTTCACATGTGTAACTTTTAAGTGTTTAATCAGAGAGTAAACTCAGCCATTGGTATAATTTGATAAGAGTTGTGAGGTGCCATAAACTCAAACACTTGGAAATCTTTTGAAGTAAGCAACCATCTGTAGTCGTCTCATGGCCTTGAATGAGAGTGATTCTGAAGAGGTCTTTCGTGTTTCATTTATCGCTCAGATTTTGTGTTGGAAAATATCTGTTAGTCACTCAGAAATTTAGATTTTCCAATGGCAAATATATAAGAAGCAAAACATTACTATTTCCCCATTTTGGCAAGACAAGACTTCATAGTGTATCAGGAGGAGAACATATGTTAAGTGTAGCAGCTACAAAGAAAGGCAAGAGATCATTATTATTTTGCTGTTTGTGGTGACACCCACAGAAAAGCAAAGTAAGTAGCAAAGCACTTTCCAAGCATAAGAAAGTGTAATATTTGCTGTCTGCAGTTCACAGCAAACTATTAGCCAATGAAGAAGAAAAGGGCTTTATATAATGTATATTATGGTCTGCTAACTATAAACCATTAAGGTTTTTAGTTTATGGGCCAACATTTGTGTTTGTCAATGGGCTAGGTCAAGAAGCTCATCTGTTGGAGGGAGGAATAAAGCCTTTCTGCAGAACTTTTCTTCAACTCAGCCATTCTCCTTCAACTTCTGCACTTGGACTTGATGATCTTTTCCAAAGTAAAGGATTCTATGATTTCTTCTCCAGTTTGTTACATGGCACAGAACTGGAAGTGTCGTGTGGCTGAGGAGAAGGGTGATGGTGAATGTGCATGTGATATCACAGCTGTGGTTTTCTGTTAGGAACCAGTAAAAGTGGACTTTGTTTTTTGGCTGCCAGCTGGCATCTAACGGAGTAAATGCACACACAAAATCTCTGCAGGGCCTCCTGGATCAAGCATCAAGGGTACTTGCAGTCCTGATTTCTATGGGCCACCCATCTCTGCAGTTGCCCAGGAATGAGCTCTCAGGCTGTTTCTAATGCAGTGAGCACTGGTTCACAGTGCTGCTGTGGGCTTGATGCACTGCTGACTTATTTAGACAAACCTGAAATCTATGCAGATACGATTTCATTCCTGGTGGTGTCTGAGCTAGCTTGTTTAAAACAAGGTCATATGCGTTTTCAGATCTTTCTGTGGAGTCATACCTTTTTTTCCTCTTTGTGGGGAAGATAATAAGGAGTGTTTCTGTGCTTCTCCAGAGCAGAAACTGGATTTAGGCCAACCTAAATACTAAATATAATGAAGGACACATGCAAAGGAAAGTGATTGAATGGATAATATTAGCATAAATGTAATGATGGTTTAAGGTAAGACGAGGCTGGGAGTCGTATCCTGTTGGGAGCAGAAGGGTCAAGACATCTTTCTAGTTTTAAGGAGATCCTGTTCAATGAGAGGCTTAGCTTGCAGAAGCAGGAAGCAGATGTGCTATTTCCTGGAGCTGAGTATGGCGAGACTGATCTGCTTCCTCGGCTGTAATGTTTAGGTAAATTAAGAGTGAGCCCAGAACAAAACCAGATGAGAAACCTGGGGTAATTCTTTTTTTATTAGGTAAAAGTAAGTATTTCTGTAGTTACAGGAAGAAAATAACTTCTAGTTTGCTTTCATGTCCTCGTAAGCCTTTTAGGCTTAAATTCACTGCACTCACATAGCTCCTATATGAAATTATCGCCAATTTTAAAGCTCGGAAAAAGTTTTGCTGAGCCAGCTCTGGGTGTGAGGAAATTTTCTCCACCCTGTCAAGCTAAATTTGTAGAACCAACTATACTACTCTATTGATGTGAGCAATGGTCATGGTTAGCTCCCTTCCCCACCCATTTTGCTTTTATACATAAGGCCCCTAATCTCTTAATTGTTCTTGACAGAGGGGAAACAGCTAGTATGCATATGCAGGTATTGCATTGAGCATCATATAAACAATATGGTCACAAGTAAACAGTATGGTCAGTGATGAGACAACTGCGTGGCACACACACAACCATTGTGTTACTGTTTCTGGGAGGAATTCATTGTTATTATACTCTTTTGTGAGAAGAAAAAGGAAATCTAGGTTTCTTGAAACCATTTAGATTGCAGTTATAAAGGTGGATGCAAAATTCACTACCAAATGTATATTGAGAAATGAAGTGTCACTTAAGAATTAATTTACCTTCACATTTATGTATATGAATTACAGTACTATAACAAAATCACTGAAAAAATATGCAGTCCTAATTACAAATAATATAGCAGCATCTGGAAAGCTTGGGTAGATGCCAATACAAAAGCCAACGTCTTTTCGGTTTAAAAAGCTAGAACAATGGTATTGGAATACAGAACACCTCTCTTGCATATTTTATAGCTTTGGAAACTATGTCAAACCAACTGAAAGCTTATGACTTGCATAAATGTTCATGGCATGGATCAGAAGATAAGATTTTTAAGAACATGTTTAAATTGGTTTAGGTTAGATATCTCTGTATGGGACATTTAGCAATAAAAGAATAGAGATATTTTAGTGGCAGAAGGAGCATATTCACAAAAGACAGACTTGCTACAGTGGTGGATCAAAACGATTCTAAACAATCATAGAATCATAGAATCATGGAATAGTTTTGGTTGGAAGAGACCTTCAAGATCATCAAGTCCAACCTTTGTCCCAGCCCTATAAACACCACTAAACTGTGTCCCTCAGCACAACATCCACCCGTTTCTTAAACACCTCCAGGGATAGTGACTCAATAACCTCCTTGGGCAGCCTGTTCCAATGCCTGACAACCATCTTGGTAAACAAATTCTTCCTAATATCCAAACTGAACCTCTTCTGGGTCAACTTAAGGCCATTTTCCCTTGTCCTATCACTCACCACTAGAGACAACAGACCAACCCTGCCTCACTACAACCTCCTTTCAGGTTGTTATAGAGAACGATGAGGTCTCCCTTCAGTCTCCTCCAGGCTAAGCAGCCCCAGATCCCTCAGCTGTTCCTCATAGGACACATGCTCCAAATCCTTTCCCAGCTTGGTAGCCTGCCTCTGTACCCTCTCCAGCACCTCAATATTCCTCTTGTAGTGAGTGGCCCAAAACTGGACATAGTACTCGTGGTGAGGCCTCATCAAAGCCGAGTACAGGGGCATGATCACCATGATCACCTCCCTTCTCCTGCTGACCACACTATTCCTGACACAGGCCAGGATGCTGTAGACATTCTTGGCCACCTGGGCACACTGCTGGCTCATGTCCAGCCGGCTGTCCATCAACACCCCCAGGTCCCTCTCTGCCTCGCAGCTCTTCAGTCACTCTTCCTCAAGCCTGCTGCGGTGCCAGGAGTTGTTGTGGCCAAAGAGCCGGGTCCCTCTCTGCCTCGCAGCTCTTCAGTCACTCTTCCTCAAGCCTGCTGCGGTGCCAGGAGTTGTTGTGGCCAAAGTGCAGGACCCAGCATTTGGCCTTATTGAAACTCACAGAATTGGCCTTGGCCCAGCGATCCAGCCTATCTAGATCCCTCTATGAAGCCTCCCTATCCTCAAACAGATCGACACTTCCACACAGCTTGGTTTCATCTGCAAACTTACCAAGGGTGCACTCTAACCCCTTGTCCAAATTATTGGTGAAAATGTTAAACAGGACTGGGCCTGATACTGAGCCTTGGGGGACACCACTCTTGCTCGGCCATCAACCGGATTTAATTCCGTTGAGCAAGACTCTTTCGACTCGGCCATCCAACCAGTTTTTCACCCAGCAAAGTGTATGCCCATCTAAGCCAAGAGCAGTCAATTTCTCTAGAACTCTGTGGGCAACAGTGTAAAATGCCTTACTAAAATCAGGGTAGACAACATCCACAGCCTTTCCTTCATCCAGCAACTGGGTAACTCAATCATAGAAGGAGATCAGGTTTGTTAAGCAGGACCTGCCCTTCACAAACCCATGCTGACTGGATCTGATCACCTGGTTGTCCTGCATGTGCTGCATAATGGAACTCAGGATGATCTGAGCAGATCAGCGTCCCTGGCACTGAAGTCAAACTGACAGGCCTGTCATTTCTTGGCTCATTCCTCCATCCCTTCTTACAGATGGATGTTATATTTGGCTGACTTCCAATCAGCTGTGGCATCCCCAGTCAGCCAGAACTGCTGATAAATGATGGGCAGTGACTTGGTGAGCACCTCTGTCAGTTCTTTCAGTACTCTAGGGTGAATCCCATCCGGCCCCATAGATATGTGCATATCGATGTGGAGCAGCAGGTCATTGACCATCTCCTCCTGGATTAAGGGGCCACATTGTGCTCCTGGCCTCTGTATCTTGGCTTGAGGGGCTGGCTTTCCTCAGCAAAAGTGTTTCTATTGCTAAAGACTGAGGCAAAGAAGGCATTAAGCATAACAACCTTATCACATCTTTGGTTACCATATTTCCTCCTGGATCTAGTAGGGGAGGCATACTCTCCCTGGTTTTTCTTTTGTTGTTAATGTATTTATAGAAACTATTCTTGCTGCCCTTTAACTCCAAAACCAGATTAATATCTATCTGGGCTTTGGACCTTCTAATTATCTCCCCGAATAATCCAACAATATTCTTGTACTCATTATGAGTGGCCTGCTCCCTCTTCCAGAGGCCATAAACTTTCCTTTTGTTCCTGATTTTCAGCCAAACTTCCCTATTAAACCAGGCTGATGTTCTTTGCTGCCGACTTGTCTTACAGCGTATGAAGATGAATATTAACTGTCTTGGACTTTGACAGGGAAAAATGCAAATTTTTATTATAGCAAAACCAAACAAAGTAGCCACAAAAGGCTACATCTACTCATGAGAGATCTTTGAACATCTTTTTTAGCAAACTTGACTGAAAGAAATAATAAAAAAGAAGAATTTCTAAGTAAGTAAATACAATTGAATACTGTTTTGGTTGAACTAACAACCCACTAGCCTCATTGTACATTATCCATTTCATAAAACTTACACATTTTTCTTGGTCATAGGAATTTCCAGGCATAGTACAGAAATTGTAGCTCTTTAATAGTTAACCAAATGCCTAGACATAGAGATTAAAAGTCCCAACAATGTGGATGTCTGTGCAATTTTGAAATTGTAAGATAAAGCAAAACATTATGCAGAATATATAACTCGGTTACAGATCATGAGGCACAACAGTGAAAGCCAAGTCAAACTATTTTTCATGCTTCCTTTAAATAACAGTTGTGGCTTCCCTTCTGTGCACTTAATAGACAATAGTGATCTGTTAATGACGATTACTTCAGGGAGAGGCCCTACCTCTCCACGTCCTTCCTTACCCTTCATCTCTCAGACAAGCTGTGTTAAATCTGTGCCTGAAAAGTTCTCAGGGAATGCGCGTCCTTCTCATCTGGCCCATTCTCCAGAGAAGAAAAGATATTTTCTTTCCAGCCACGGCATAATGGCAATGGCAGAAGAAGGCACATAGCTCCTCTTTGCTCCCAAGCACACAGCCATGATGTCCTGAAGGGGTTTATGCTGATCAAGGGGCACGTAGGGGCTGGTATCTCTTGGGGAGCAGTGCGAGAGAGCAGACCCGAGGCACTGTTAGGGATGCTCCCAATGTCCTTCCCAGCTGTAGCTTGTACAATGAAAGCAGATGATTTGGATGGGTATTATGCTGTTTGTCTGGGCCTCAGCAGGGCTGACTGTTTTCACTGTGGTGGACGTCTGCTGATAACCACAGTGCTAGATCGCATAATGTACCTGCTAATAACGAAAATAGTTTTTAGAAATTGCATGAGAAAAAGTAAGTAGAAATTCTGAGCTCCTTATAAACAGCTTAAAATGCAGCATCAACAACAGCATTTTAGTCCTTTCAGTACTACCAACCCAGAACCACAGTAGAGCCAAAAAATTGCTTTGGATTTTTAAAGGTGCAAAATACCAATTTAATTTAAATAATTTTAGTCCTGATGGTGTGTAGGCCAAAAATACCACATCTTGACTTTCTAATCCCATGCTGAGTTTGTAGGATTGGTAGTAAGAAAGCAGATTTGTACTTACAAACTGTGCAGAGCTGGTAAGAAGACATTGAGAATATTCAAAGAACAGGAGCAACATATTGGCTTGCACCTTTCTGGTTAAAATCTTATTTTTATCCAACTGTTGTTATTATGATCTGTCCATAAATTTTAGCTGACTCCTCTCTATGTCTCCATACCAGCAGACATCTTTTTTGAATCTACCCAAATTATTTTGGTCTTATTTATCACATCATCTTCACAGAGAGTGAATGCAGCAGTTTCTAAACTCGAACTATGATCTTTTTATAATCCAAGAAAAACAGGAAATGCTCTTAAAAAAAAGAAAAAAGAACTGGAATATAATCATAATGATTAATTAAATCAAGTACAAAGAGTACTTGAGTTCTGACTTTTGGTAGCAGACATCTCAGGATAAAACATACTCCTGCAGAGAATCTCATTCTAAGAAAATTAGCTCTAAGTTCCTTTCCCTCCAGCTCAGTTATTGAGAGTCCTTCTGAATCCTGGCCATGTTGTCCCTGAAGAGGAACACAGGACTTCTCTCACAGGAAAGGAGATTTCAGAGACAGAGTTAAGATAAATTTGCTTTTGCAAAAATTTGAAAATTATATATCATTGATTGGAAACTTAATTCATTTTACCCGCTGACAAAGATTACACAGTGAAATGAGGTGCATTAATATCTAATCTAAATCTATTGTCTTTCAGTTTGAAACAATTTCCCCTTGACTTTCACTGCACTCCTTGATAAAGAGTCTCTCCCCTTCCTTGCTGTAGCCCCCTTTAAGTACTAGAACGCCACTACAAGGTCTCCTTGGAGCCTTCTCCAGGCTGAACAACCCCAACTCTCTTAACCTTTCTTCTTAGGGGAGGTGCTCCAACCCCCTGATCATCTTTGTGGCCCTTCTCTGGACCTACCTGAGCAGATCCATGTCCTTTTTTGGGGTCCTAGAGCTGGACACAGCAGTAAAACTGCACATCTTATTATAATGTGCAGTTATATGCATAGGATTACATGTCATACAGAAATCTGCATAGAATGGGGAGTAAAGAATGCTGTTGAAAAGAATTCCAAAATATTGAAGAAAATTCCTAAATATAGTGAAGTCTATCTGAAATCAAATTAGTCTTCTAAATGATTTTTGCCTGGTCAAGAAAAATGGAACAAATACTCAAAATGGTAATGATACTTTTTAGATTCTTCATTTGTATCCTTCATCATCACATGCAGTCCATTCGAAAGAAAGCTTCACTGTACTTTATTATTTGATACTGCGATATCTAATGTATATTTATGAAATAGCAAAAAAGACATCCATTCTTGAAAAGCAAATCTATTTTTGACATGATTTTCCAAAATAGGTGAGGGAGTCCTGCCTTTCTCTTATTTAATTACATTTTTGTATTACTTTTAATTTGTGTGTGTGTGTGTGTAAGGACAATATCAGTCTTGCTCACTCTTTGCGTAGCATGTCCTCCTTACTTCAGGAACAACAGCTGTTGAATTACCATGATTCTTACTCTGTTTATGTCCAAGAAATAAAAAGTCTCTGTGGATCAGGGATAGTACAGAACTACAAGCGAGTATGAGAACTGAAAACAACACTCTGATTCAAATACAAAATAATTCCTCTGTAGAAGCATGACATTTAATAACTAATTAAAATGCATTCTGCAGGCTCCTAGGGAATTATCCGTCAGTTTACTTACCTATATTCAAATTAAATAAACCTTTAAAAATATTGCCTCTTAACAGATTTTAAAAGATATTCAAGATTTCTCTTTTTCAGATGTGTGATATCTGATCCCCTTAAAAAAACCCTGATATCTCTTATAAAGTTGGGTACCTTATAGTATACAGTGAGGAATATTTTATAACATTCTCATACTGTGGGTAAAGCACCCAGTGAACACATCTCTAACATTAAGGAAAGATTAAAGATCTAATTATTTGTATTTGTGTTTGCAAAAGAAAAAATAAACCAAAAAACAAATCACATTGTACCATGTTAAAAAATATGTACATATATAATGCATACTGTGACTATAAATGCCAGACATATTTCATATGTATTTATGTAACTTCAAACCACAGTTGGATAAATTTAACTCCTAGTCAAACTGAGGAGAGATAGGAAGCATGGGAAGAAGGCAGAAACAAAAGAAGAGGTAGGAAAACAGGATTTGGGGTACTATTGTAAGAAACTGTCCTCTGAGAGGGGTGGATCAGCTGGTCAGGGAAGTCCTGCTGCTCTACCTCTGCCAACCAGAGTGGAGGGAGCAGATTCAAGCTCACATGTGGGAGCTAGTGCAAAGGCTGGAGGCAGGAGAATTGCTCCTGCCTGACCATCAGGTTATTAGGCTTGGAAGAGGATCCTGAAGCCAAGAAGATGTTTATCCCAGGTGAGATCATTGCCCATGGCAGTGGGCTGAAGCACATAGAAAAGGGATATTTTAGGAATGGAAGGTGTTTTCTGAAGGGCAGCTTGCGCATCCCTCCTGTCCCTGGCATGTGTCACTGCTGCTCTGTCCTCTCACATCCTTAGACAACTGCTGTCCTACAGGACCTCAGAAATTGGGATGCACATGTGCAGCCTGTGAGAGAGGTGAATGCAGTCCCTGGTTAGCTGGCCAAGTGCTGATTGGGTTCTTTACAGTCAGAGAAGTAAATAAATTGCATGAAATGTGTAACAGTATCCATTTATACTGCTTCTCTCTTCCCCTCTTCTTGGAGCCATGTATTTGAACACAGCAGAGCTGTCTTCTCCAGGTGCTGAAAAGATTTATGGGAACACCACCACCACCCAGCCCAGTGACCACATGAACACAGAGAATGCCTACAGCAGGGGCAGAACACTGTGGATGTTTAGTGAAGGAAGAAACAGACTCAGTGTAGATTCTATCTTTTTCTGTGAATAAATAGCCCTTTTAAGAGCACAATTTTACCAGTTCACGGAGCCTCTCAAGGAATAGGCTTCCAAGCACAAGACACAGACTTGACTCTAGGGAAGGACTTTTTAACTTGATTCCTGTTTCATCTTGTTTTCAATTCTTCTGCTTGCCATTATGGCCATTTCCTGCCAGGGCTTGGCTTTAGTATCAGTTTGTAAATTTGTAAGAATAATTTTGCTCTACATTGGTACTTTTAAGCTAGACACAGAGAGGACATTTCTAGATAATTGGATGATAGAACAGCCCTCGCTGACATCCACAAAAGGTCTCTTGTTGGCAACAGAAGACTTAGATATTAACAGTTTAGGTGAGATTCATCCCATTCCCCTGCAAAACAGGCAGCTCTTATAAGCTAGTGAACTGAAGAAAGGCAACTTTGCAGAGCGATGTATCCCATCCTAAGATGAGTAGCTGAACCTGGAGGTATTGCTTTTCCCAACTACTATGAAGGAAGCTGGATTGCTAAATGGAGCTCAGCATGTAACTTGGATGGTTGAAGACAGGTGACATGAAAACCTTCCCTTAAATGAAAAAATGTCCAGATAGAGATGAGTGAATAGGATGCTGAAACTCAACCTCCCTGTAAGTCAAGTCTTTTGTGCTAGGCAGTTTAATGTCTTTTACTGTAACCAGAAAACCTGTACAACCTCAGTGTGTTGAAGTACCAGATCAAAACACATCCAACTCTCTAATGGATTACGATGAACAATGCAATGACTGGCACATCTACTGAGTTTCATAGGCCTAATTTTAGATCTACACTAATTTCTGCTTACAGCTTCTTAGCACAAACTGCATAAGATGAAGATGTTTAATTGCCTATCTGCAGCAGGGAAGCTCAGATGAAATTATGCTGTCTTATATCCCCTCGGATAAAAGCCACCATCCTGTCTCCCCTGAAAACCATTAGTATAGTTCTTGTAATTGTGTCAGCATGGACAATATCTCACAGAATCAGCACTTCCCACTTTCTACCCCCTGCTTTGTGCCATCAGTCTCTGATCATAGGCACACAGAGACTGAAGGAAGGTTACTTGAGAAAAAAGAAAACCTTGCAGGTTCCCCAGATTTCATCTCACTGGAGCAGAGTGAACAGGAAATGGTGAATTCTTCAGGAAAAAAACTTCTTTGAAAGGAACTTTCAGATATGTCATGCCTCTTCCCTCCTACAATATTATTTGACTTTGGACAGCTCAGTGAGTGCCTCTCACTCTTTTGGGTAACTCCTTTAAGTATCCCCCCTTTGCTCTGCATGACCCTTGGCGGGGGTGGGGCTGATTCTTCTGTTACCCCACAAGTACCCTCCTGCTACTTGCCTGCCCCGTGCCCACCCACAGACCTCCTGGCCATGTAAAACGTTTCATACCTCATGGTGCAAGGATGGCTGGACCTCTCTCTATTAGGTCCTCCTTGCAGAATGGCCAGATGTTGTTTCTCTGTTCCTCTGGGGGTGGGAGCGCTTCATCCCCACCCCATCCTTCAGAGACTCTCAAGGACTGCAATGTTGATGTTGGCATCTTTTCCATCAACCAGGCAAACTTTGATGATCTTTACTTGTGATGGAGAGTTGAGCATGGAGAATGCAGACTCTGAAGGAACATCTCATCTTTGATCTCGTGTCCTGCTCTGCTGCCAAACGTGATGTTATCTGAAGCTCAGGCAAGGAAGATGGAGCTGTTTAAGGACACACTGCATCTGAAAGAGCCTGTAGATCAGAAAATAGAGTGTTACTTAGGACGGGATCAAAAAGAAATTTGTTTAATCAGGCAGGAGTTTTATTAGACCTTAGGTAATGATAATAACATCATTGTTTCTGTTCAGTGGGCTGTATTGATATTGCTTATGTTTTTTTGCTGTTATGTAAAAATAGCTGATTTGTACTGAAATGGTGATATGGCTTCTCTTACGAAATGGAATGTCTGATCATGTTTATTTTCCAATATTATTTTTTCACACATGGAAAACATTTTTAAGAGCTCATATACCAGCAAGGCACAAGAAAATGTCACTATAGGCTTGCATGAAGAACAGGCAGAAAACAATCTGAATCCTTTGGCAAGATTTTCATGATGTCAGAGACTGTATTTATGTTAGTTAAGATTCTAAATTGATTGGACAAGTAAATTAACCTGAGAGAGCATTGAAGAGATTGTGTTTCCTTTTGGAAACATCAGAGCAAATAAGAAAATCAAGAGTATGGACCATATGAGGGTGACTATTAACAGAGCAAAGCCTTAAGGATCACTGAGCTAGGGAGATCCATGGTTAGATAATATTTAGATTTGACACCTCAGAAATATAATTTCTAAATTGAAATATGTTCTGTATTGTTTCAATACTGTTATAATTGAAGACCAGAACTCTTCTTTTAATAGCAAGAAGTTTGCTGAGTTTTGGATTTAGACTTAGCCATGTTTCCATAGCACCCAGACACTCCAACGAAGACAGACACCTCATTACTGGGTGTTGTGCACACACAGACCAAGAATGAGGATGAAAATTGATGGGGAATTAGGTACTCGGTGAAAATAGCATGGTGGCACAAGGAATTGCTCCCGACAAATTCAATAATTTGGATTGCTGTCTCGTACATTTTTGCTTCTTGCGTGGGATACTGTATTCATTATTGATCTTAATTGATTTTTACTGTCCTGTTGCAGCCTGCTAGACATTGTCCCTGCTGTAGACTTATATTCTCCCTTCATGGGCCATTGACAAGACCCAATAGTCAGAAACTGCTGACTGTGTACATGTGGCAAGGCTGGTGGTGCATACATGGAGGATCCCGCATCCTCAGGGTATGGATCAGATGTCCAGGAGATCAGTTTTTGTACAGGTACGTACACGGGGAGTGCACTCAGGGCTTTTTGATCTTTTGAGATGACCCAGAGTTGTGGGTCATTGCATATAAATACTATCTACTAGGTGGGCCTGTACTGTTTCTTGGTAAAGTCACAGTAACTGCCTGTATACTATAATCCCTATCAGCCTTAAATTTTGACAGTGATTGTTCCCATGGAAAACCATGTCCAAAGATTTGATAATTTTGTGAAAAGTGAAATACAGGCATTTTGTATTTGGATACTCATGCCAAAATGCTCTTCTAATGGAGACACCAGTCCTTTCTTAGACTAATCCATGTGCAATTAGAATGAGCAGTTGGAAATATGAAGTACACTTTTAAACTCAACACTCTGAATCTCAGCATCCTACAATCCTTCACATATTTGTATAGGATCTGGATCAAAAATCTTATGCAAAATTAAGCGTTAGAGTATCAACATCACATGGCTGGACAAATGCATTATGGGCTTATCCCATTAACCACAGGTCCCCAATGTAGGAGGATTATAGACAATGTTTATTGTGCTATTAGAGAGAAGTGCTATTAGAGAGAAAGGAAATAAACTCTTTGAATGTTAAAGTGTACAACACTGTTTCATTGTTGCATGTAATAGGATTTGTTTTACTTAGCTCTACAGACTTGCAATTTGCAATGGAAATATGCCTGACAGCAGTTCTGCTGGTGGTTCAAAGGAGATCATCACCAAAGTTATTCATGTTTCTAATATGTTTCATGGAGGACTTTTGCCCGTGGTCTTGACTGCATGAAAATACTGTGCAGAAAAGGAAACTCCTTGTCATGGGCTGACTTTCTGTTCATTATTTCTAGTTCATTATTTACCTTTTGTAAAAGTTGACTTCTAATGTTTTTATAAAATATTAATGTATATTATATTTTCTAAAATGTTATAATTCCAGGTGTTGATGGTGATAATTTGCCATCACAAAACACTCAAAAGCTAATCTAAAATTTGATGGTGTATTTCACTAAGTGCCATTATTATTATTTTAAAAATCATACTATTTCTCCGCATTGCATAAAACAGCATCTAAGTGTTGCTTGCACTATGTGTAGCAGATGTGAGTTATCTCATTCCCTAGTTAATACTTGTGTCATGCACAGCAAGTGAAATGGAAGCTATATGAGAATATACATGCTAAGAATATGCTTCTGGAGCCTAGTCGTATATTTCATCCTCGTCCCGCTGTATGCATAGCTGATTGTGTTACTAGTGTTGGCAGAGCTAGCAAAGTCAAGTCAAACTACCTAACTGAATAGTTTATCTCAAAGTATAAAGCTATGAAGCCCAAATCTGTGATAAATGTTGAAAACATCTGTTAAGTGACATAACTTCTGTGCTAGCTTGGCTTCCATGGGACTGCATCACATCTCTGTGTAGTGTCCCTACCGGGACAGTCGTGGGAGCAGAGCACATCACAGTGTGTGACACATCCGCTATGGCACTATGCTGTCCCAGCTCAAAGCACAACCTACATAGCACAATTTTACAGACACTCCATTAGTGGAATTTGTCTCAACATTACCACATTTTTCTGTAAAATCCTCTGCGTAGGGCACCTGCAAGCACAGTGTTTTGGATCTGTCCTTACAGACAATGGAAATCTAGTCAATCCAGCCAGTGGAGCTTGGAGTACAATTCTATTCACCCTGAAGAAGATACCTCGTATCTATTCATCCGATACCTTCTCCATTGACTCTAGTGATTACGATCTTTGTTCAGCAACATGTAGGCATCTAGTCATTTGAGATGCTCTAGGAAGCGACATGGGATGTATAGGAAACCTGTGCTCTTCTAGATTGGCAGCTATGGCATGAAATAGCCATAGAAGCCACTAAAGGCAAATGAATAAACCCCCAGTGTGCTATAGATATCACTTGTATAGGTCTGGGTTAAGTCTTAACCTCGATTGATCCCTACTCTTCAAGCAATACTTATATTCAACTATGCATTTTTTAGGGTGGGCATCTGCCTGTCCAGGACATTTTTGTGGGTTCTTGCCCATAAATCCCAGCTTCCCTCCTGTCCTCACAAACTGCAGACAGTAACAAGTGGAAGATTACAACCCAGGGGCAGAGCTAGCACAAACCGCAGCCTGCAAGACTCGTGGTGGAGAACCAGACTGGGAAGAACAACTGGCCACAAGCCTGCCAGCAGGAGTGGCTGAAAAATAGTAGGTTTAATGTGAAGCAGTTTTCAGTGATGGCATCACCCACACCAGCATCTGGGTTACTGAAGCCCAGTGTCCCCAGTCATGTATAAGAAACTGCTGTGAGTTGCATGGTGGCTATGCCATCTGCCACTCACAGAGCGACCAAAGACTGTATGCTGTGGGGTTTGCCTGGGGAAATTCACATTCAATGACTTGCCCTGGTGATTTCTTTTTCCTTCTTTTGTTCTGTTTGGGTGAGCCCAAGTATTCCCTTCCACAGCACAGCCACCACCGTAAGAGTTGTTTCCTAGACTTAGTGGAGAGAACAAGGAGAGAAAATAAAAGAAGGGGAGAGGTTAGGAAGAACTCGAGCTGCTCTGCTCAAGTGTTTAATACGTTTAAAGAGAGGATTTAATCCTGAGTGCCAGCAGCCACTGTCTGGAAAAATGTTTCCACACATGAAGGAGCTGGAACATCCCGAGCAGCTGTCCATAAACCTGGAACACACTCCTGGCAACAAAACACAGAAAAATGCAGCACACGCTCCTTTGCCCACACACATTTCTTCCAGAAACGTCATGCGTAAAACCTGAAATCAGGAACCACATGCACTGAACAATATGAAGGTCTTATTGTGCATTTGGAAACCAATGACAATATGCTGACAATCATATATTAACTTTTGTTAGTCCCCTACAAGGAAAGGCTTCTCCATGTGTAAATATTAAACAATATTTTAAATATCCATTTAAATTGTATTTTTTAACGCACGAGTTCTTTCAGGTACATATGGTAACGGATTAGAAAAAACAGTATGTCCACCACCATCAATGAAGCAGAGTCACTGCACTGTATTATAGCTTGCTTCAGTGGCTATAATTAAACCAACTAAGTTCTCTGCCATGCTGTTCTTTGGATCGTTGGCTACTTGCTACCAGTTGTAAAACTGGGGTCTCACTGAATGCCATTGCAAACCTCTGTTTGGTTGCCCACAAGAACACAGACAGGACTGTCCACCTGAACTTCACTAATGACATGCCAATAAATATATTTCTTTGAGAAATATTGTTTCTAAATAAGGTGAAATTACATTTTCATCAGTTTAAAGAAGGCCAAACCTCTGGTTTTCAGTAGGCTTATTCTTACACTGTGCTATTAACTCCAGATGAGTGTTTTTATATTTGTGCAGGGGAAACATAATCCCCATTTTCCAGAAGGGAAAGAAGGATGAACCAGGGAACTATAGGCAAGTCAGTTTCACCTCCATGCATGGTAAGATTATGGAGCAGATCCTCCTGGAGGTACTGCTGAGGCAGAAGAATAACAAAGAGGTGATTTGGTACAATCAACATAGCCTCACCAAGAGCAAATTATGCCTGACAAACCTGGTGGCCTTCTATGGTTTTCTATGGTCTATGAAAAGGTCACAACATCAATAGACAAGGGAAGAGTAACTGATGTCATTTACTTGTACCTGAGTAAAGCCTTTGACACTGTCCCGCATATCATCCTGGTCTCCAAGCTGATAAAATATGGGTTTGATGGATGGACAATTCAGTGGATAAAGAATTGGCTTGATGGCCGCACCCAAAGAGCAACTGTCAATGGGTCCATGTCCAAGTGGAAGCCAGTTACAAGTGGAGTGCCTCATGGATCAGTACTGGGACCAGTCTTGATTAACATCTTCGTCAGCGTCATGGACAGTGGCATTGAGTGCACCCTCAGCAAGTTTGCTGACAACACCAAACTGCGTGGGGCGACTGATACACTGGAGGGTAGGGATGCCATCCAGAGGGACCTCAACAGGCTGGAGAGGTGGGCCCATGCCAACCTCATGAAGTTGAACAAGACCAAGTGCAAGGCGATGCAATTTCAAGCACCGATATAGGCTGGGCAGTGACTGACCTGAGAGCAGCCCTGAAGAGAAGCACTTGGAGGTACTGGTGGATGAGAAGCTCAACATGAGCCATCAGTGTGCACTTGCAGCCCAGAAAGTCAGTCGTGTCCTGAGCTGCTTCAAGAGATGCCTGGCCAGCAGGTCAAAGGAGGTGATTCTCCTTCTCTACTCCACTCTCATGAGATCCCACCTGGAGTGCGGCGTCCAGTTCTACTACAAGAAATATATGGACGTGTTGGAACTTGTCCAGAGAAGGGCCATGAGGATGATCAGAGGGTTGGAACACTTCCACTGTGAAGACAGACTGAGAGAGTTGGGGTTGTTCAATCTGGAGAAAAGAAGGCTCCAAGGAGACCTTATTGTGGCCTTCCAGCATCTCAAAGAAGCCTACAAGAAAGCTGGTGAGGGGCTTTTTAGGATGTCAGGTAGTGGTAGGACTAGAGGGAATGGATTAAAACCAGATATGAATCGGTTCAGATTCGACTTTAGGAAGTTCTTCACCGTGAGGGCAGTGAGACACTGGCACAGGTTGCCCAGAGAGGTGGTGGAAGCCCCATCCCTGCCGGGTTT
>NW_009734391.1:23664-37377 GCF_000703405.1 Apaloderma vittatum | reverse complement strand
TCTGAGCAGCCTGATCTAGTGGGAGGTGTCCCTGCCCATGGGGGGGGGGTTGGAACTAGATGATCTTTAAGGTTCCTTCTAACCCTGACAATTCTATGATTCTATGATATCTGAAGTTGATTTAAATCACTTGGATGAAAACTAGAAAGTTAGAGAACATTTATGTGAAAGGCGGGGCTGAGAATACTGAAAAGAAAATGGCTCTAAAATTTTCTAAAGTTTTCTTCTGTGTGGAAAAATTGCGTGTCAGCAGCTGGTGGCCCTACACTGCTTCTGCTTTGTCCACTTGAAATCTGGAAAAAGGCACTAGGACCTTTAAAGTAAAAAATAAATTTAGTGCCAAGACTGCTTCTGGTCCTTACAAATGTCTACAATGGAGAAGGTTAGAGGGAGGCAAAGGGGTTGTCAATTTGGGGCAGAATACATGCCCCATAAGGATGAGCAACATAGTAGATACTACTGGTGGATTCAGAGGATGGACTGGGGTTGGTGTGAGCTTTGGATGCAAGTATGTGAGGGAACAGGAGCATTGCTCTCCCACAGCTGACAGTAGTGAATATTCAGCCTGGGAACTGGTGTGCTCAATTTTATTCATTGCTCCCAGCTTGCTGAAAACTGCTTCCTCTTTGTCTTGAAAAACTATCAATGCTCTATAAAGCTTGAAAGATAATGAGAGGCAATAAAATCTTAAAATATTGCTTGATACATTTGAATAACCAGTTAAAACACACATTTGGTTTTAAGACTGAAAGCTAGTGGTGGCTTCAGCAGATGAAAGATATGCATATGAAGATGTATGACATTAAGATTGTTTTCCCAGATGAGTATCCTCGGAAGCAAATGAACCATAAAATAATGCCACACTGTTGCTCCGTTTCTGGTGCTTGCATTAAAACAATTAGCACTTAAGTGACTAGATTTATTTTGCTATACAGATATCCTCTGCATGACAGGCTTTCAAATGTATAAAACTGGACCAACTATCTATTATAAACTGTGGTGTAATAACAATAAATTCTGCAACCTTTTTTGCAATTGCAGTCATTGTAGATGTTGGCTGTGTCGTTCTGAGAAAGTAATACATTACTCATTTATAGCTGTGCAGGATATTGGCCAGGTAATTATTGTCTAACTAATTAACCCAGGCTTTGGGAAAAAAAAAAAAAGGAGAAAACCCCACAAAAAACAAAGGGCAAAATACAGTTCTGTTATTACAAGGAAAATTGTATTACATTCTTGGATATTGAGTTTTCTTCCAGCACTCCCTAGAGGCTCGTTGTAACATATCCATACTTTCAGCTGTTGCATACCAGTGAAATAAGCATTTACCATTTCTGAGTACTTTTCTGATAGAACTGTGTATGATTAGGAAACGTGGGGCAAAGTATATCCACGACACATCTATTTCCTCTTCTTCCCAGTCCTCTCCCCCTGACAAGATCCTCCTGGACACCTTGTGGTTTAACCATAGCTGACAGCTCAGCCCCACACAGTCACTCCCTCCCTCCTCCCCAGTGATACAGGGGAGAGAGCCAGAAGAGTAAAAGGGGAAAAACTCATGGGTTGAGATAGAGACAGTTTAACAGATACAGTACAATCAACACAGCAAAATCACAGCAAAACAAAGAATTCATGCACCAACTTCCCATGAGCAGGGAGGTGTTCAGCCATCTCCAGGAAAGCAAGACCCCATCACATGTAATGGTGACTTGGGATGACAAATACCATCACTCCAAATATTGCTCCTCCTTCCTTCTTCTTCCTCAAGCTTTTTATTGCTGAGCATGGTGTCATATGGTGTGGGATATCCCCTTGGTCAATTGGGGTCAGTGGTTCCAGCTGTGTCCCCTTCCAGCTCCTTCTGCACCCCTAGTCTGCTCCCTGGTGGGGTGGGAAAAAGCTTTAACTTTGTGTAGGCGCTGCTCAGCAATAACAACAACAACAAAAAAATCCTATATTATCTACACTGTCTTCAGCACAAATCGAAATCATAGCACCATACTAGCTAGTGTGAAAAAAATTAGCTCTATCCCAGCCAAAACCAAAACAGTGTGCTTTTAGCTTTAATTCAGAGTCTGAGAGTTAAAATTACAAGGCATAAACTTTTCTAATTCCATTAAATTATAAGGAATATTATAAGCAACCAAGCATGGGCAATGAAAAATGTAGTCTTATTTTGAAAGAGTTAGAGAGGATATTTTTACATAATATCCATCAAATGCAGCAGGTTTTATGTAAGCAGTTTTAAGTAGAATTGCCTCCAAATGTGCCATAAGAGCACATCAGATTAAATTTTCTGTACCTCGGAGAACACGTATGCATTTAGCTTAGCTCATAAAAGCAGGCAGCTATCAGAGCTAGGGAGTGGTCAACATAACAACCATTCTGCCCCCAGATCTTGCAGCAAATCCTGATGAGCAGTTACCTTTCTTCCCGTTGCCAGTAATCCCAATTATGACAAGATTTGTCTCTGGGCTGTGCTCTGCTCTTGTGAGCTGCCTTGCCCTTTGCAGGCAGGAACTTCCAGCCCTTGCTGTGCTCCCCTCTTCTGCTTGGATGGCTCTGTGAAAAGAATTCAAATATTTGTGTTTGTCATTATCTTTTTTAAATGCTTGAGTCGCTGTGAGCTGCAAAGCAGAGCTGGCCAGCTGGCTAATTCAACTATTTCCTTCTATTTCTAGAACCAAAGATCAGGGGAACAAACCAGCCCTACCATATTTGAAGAGCTCAGATGAGGCAGTACAAGGGAAGAAGGAAAATCAGCCTTCTGGGAAAGAATCTCAGTTCCTTTAAAAAATATAAAAGGCTACATTGTGTCGTTTTAGCTGTGATGAGTATTGAGGGAAGTGTAGGTGTTTGCAAATACAAGAACCAGGAGAGTAATGGAGATGGATGCTCTATGGAGCCCAGAGCCGGCAGATTCGTTTTACTGTGCACTCCTTTAGAAATCTGCTTTCTATTCCAGTCTGTCCAGTGCTAAATCTGTCTTCTTGTGTTGGCATCTGGGGGCAGAGTCAGGGCTCTAGCACATGCTTGCCACTGTGCACAGATAGGGAATGTTTCTTATGACCTGCACAGCTCCAGGATTACTACTTTGGGATGAACATTATGGCGATTTGACAATAGGAGCATGCAAGGAAGATTTTTTTCCAAGTACCAACTTATGCGTAGTTGCTTGGACCTAATCAAGCTCTTTCTGTGACTGCAGCACTAAAAGGACAGGTTTCCTACAGGAGGATGGACACCCAGTTAGTGCCTCAATTTTTTGTATTACTGGCCTCAGGTTGCTGCATTTCTAGTCTAAGGAAATCAGTGCATTTTTAAGGATGATTTCTTGTTCTGCTATACTGATACTCTACCAAGACCTGACTCAAGCAAGAACAGGCTTTCAGGAAATGAAAAATCTTCTTTCAATGACATTTCAAGCAGCCCACAGAAGCAATAAACACTATAATATTTGGCAGTGCAAAAGTGGCCAGAGTGGTAGCTTCAGTTCCTGGTTGCGTATTTCCAAATCCCTCTATGTAAAGTACATGCTGTTTGCCAACATTTTAGGAACATGCCTCCTGGTGCAGTCACTAGGTATCAAAGGTCTTCACCCTCTTTCTCTGCCTCGGAATCACTTTACATATTTTAAGGCAAAATTGTGTCATAATGAATCTATCCCTTATGGAGTATTCCTAAATAGAACAAGCACACACATAGAAATAATGCCTTGCAGATATTTATCTCTAGTCATTGATGGGATGTCTTTCCATTGACATGCTGCGTTTTTTCGGGCATTGTGCACATTGTCAAGTTGCATCATGTTGTCTGCCTATGACAAAATTAAGCCTGAGAAATGTGTGACAGGAATGGAAAATAATTAATAGTGTATCTTTTTTTTTTTTTGAAGCAAAAGAGCGGTGAAGCTGGTAGGATTTGGTCTCAACTTTTCATAGTTTTCTTTAGTTGCTTGCCAGGTTATGTCTATGATAGACAATTCTCTATCCAGTCTGGTAGTACTTCATTGTTAAATTTATGATTTATCCTGTATGTCTCATTAATTTCCTTGTAATAATGACATTTACTTGGTTCAGTTTATCTCAGGAACCTTTGTTTTCTTCTAACCTGTCCTGTCTTTGCATCAGTTCCTGTAGATTTAAAATTAATTAGTATTCTGAGACAAAATAGCTCTTTAAGAGAAATCTAATGTAATCTACATTGCTGTATTAATGCATCAGAAATTAAATGCCCAGACTGTGTCCTACAACGATGGGACAGGATATGAAAAAGCACCTCAGCTCTTGTATTAAATATCTGTTGCATACATATAAAAAGTATTCCTGTCTTCCATCTGTGGTAGATCACAAATAATCTAGCAGAGCAACCTGAGTCACCAGACTTTTTTATAGGATACAGATTAAGTTATTTATAATTTTTCTTGGGCATTTTGATCTCAGACAGATGATTTTCATCTACCTGGTGCTGGATCCAAAGATCAGGCCATTTTCATAATCACAAGACAGGCACCCTTACAATAAGATGCTGCAAAGGTTTTTGGACCTGGTTTGGAAGTGTTCAACACACACCTTTCAACATAACCAAGTATTGCTAAGTTATGTCTTTATTACTAAATAATAACTATAGTAATAAAAGTAAAAGCACCTCATTCTATGTCTAACAATATTTATTAATCTTATTCTAATTTCTCTCACAAGAAAGCTGCTGATTTTTTTATTCTTGAGAACTGAAATATTTCCCTGTTTCCACACAAATTATTATACATAGTATGCAGGATACATTTCTACAGCTGCAACTTTAAAAGCCACTACTTAGGCAGATCACTTAGCCACTAAACTGCATCTGCTGCCATGTTTAAAAGGGCTTAAAAATATAATGAGGATCTTTTCCATTTCACACATGTGACTTGATTTTTAGTCTCCCCAGAGCCTATTCTCCAAGAGTAACTGTGTTGATTCTCCCTTTGGCTATGATCCTTGGACTCCACATAAACTGATAAACATCCTCAGATGTCTAAAATTGTTCTCCTAGGGCACAAAAATCACTTTTCTGACATCTTATGCCCTTACTGCCCACTGGTTTCAGTGTTGGCAAGACAAGGTCCTGAAGGAACTTCAGCTTCTAAGCTGCAGGCCTTGGCTTCAGTTTGAATCTACATACTGAATAATCTAATACCCTCTTACTCTGAAGTGCAGATTTTCCTTCAAATCATTTTTAGCAAGAATCCTTGCATCATACTATAAATGGAAAAAATTAAGTATGTTAAGAGCAGAAATGAGTCCATGCGAGTGTTTGACTGATATAAGCTTATACCTGGTAAACACCTTTTCTTGCACATTTCTGGCCAAACAAAGGCCTCCCACTGCTGTTTAAAATGTTCAAAGTCTTCCCATTCTTTTCTGCATGAGCGCAGCAAAGTGTCAGGCAGAAGTCCAGTTCTGCCTTTTAACAGCAGGTTTGGACTCAATGGAGGGAACTGTGGTCTAGGTCAAGGCTTCTATTGACCCATTATTTTAATAAACATTTTATACCAGCAAAAAAAAAAACCCACCAGAATATTTTATAGAATAAAGTTAACAGTCATTTTGGGGAAAAAATCTCTTAAGGATGCATCTTGAATAGCCAGTATTAATTACCTTGCAATCATCTTTTAATAGGCTCAGTAAAAGGGCAGTTGTCCTAGCCATATGTGACAAGCTCATTCAACAGTATATAGAAATACATTTAAAGCATTTTATTTCCATTTTCAGAGCAACACCAGGCATGAAAGAGTGAGTTCATCCCTCAAATTATTTATACAGCCACAGCAAGATTATCTTTCATAAGTCCTGAAGGACATGTTCTACTAGAAGGAAGGTTTGGGTTTTTTTCTCAGCAGGGAGCCTGGAGTCCCTGTGTCACACAGGCTCCTGATTAAATGTGCAGAAGGTGATGGACACGTTTCTGTGCAGCAGTTCTGTCATTCGTGCCAGCATAACTGTGTAATGTCTTTCTGTGTTAGCTCAGGCAGGATGTGATGGCAACTGTCTGCTTACTTTCGCAAATGAAGTCACTGACAGAAAGTGGTTACAAAACCTGCCCAGCTGGATTCTGTTAAAAATAATAATTTCTGTCTCATTTAGCCTGGGCTGATTGATCTGATGTTGAGAAAAGGCTAGGCAGAAAAAAGAAATAGTGGCTGCTTATGAGTGGTTGCTGAGAATACTCCTTCAGGTTGTCCGTTGAATTCACAGTTTTTAACCAAGTGATGTGCCAAGTATATTTCTGGAAAGTACTTCAGACTCAGGTTTTGCCTTTTGGTGGGGGAATCACTGTGCCAGCGTTCAAACTTTGCATTTGCTTGCAGAGATCACTGTTGCTGAGCTCATTTGTTGTCACCACAGCCTTTATCACACAAAGATGAGCTTCGGATACTAACACAAGCTGTGGCTGCATCCTGCTTATGCCTCAGGAAGCATCTCATGTGCCACTTAATGTCTAATTTGAGACAGCGGGTACTGACCTTTTGTCAAAATCAAAATCATAGAAACTTTCAATGTTTAAAAAAATTTATTTGTCCTTTGGAGAAGCCAAGAAGTAACTAAAATAGATGCGCCTGAGTGGTTTTGTGTGCTCTATGGTTATGAGCTTCTCTGAGGAGCACTGAACAGTGGTGTTGGCTGTGACCCAAGCGGCTCAAATAACGTTCCTTTTAGAGCTTATCACACCAATTTCCAAATCATTCATTGAGCCTACTGATCCTTTAAAAAATGTGTTCCACTTTCAGTTTTAAATGAGGTAGCTAGACAGCAGCAGAGACCAGCAGTGTAGGAGCATAATTTGGATGCTGTGAACACGTACCTTTGTGCTTTCAAGCTGATGCATTGAGGTGTAGCTGAATTCTGCGTTTAAAAGCAATATAAATTAAAAGTAGGGTTTTCATTTTGAGTTTTTTCAAAAAAGTAGCATTCCTATGAGTCCTTTTTTAGATTTAGTTGAACTGAGCAATGTGAAACCTGATCCCTGTGAATATGCTACATACATTCCATAATTATGAAATGAATATTTAACGTAATACATTTCAGCACATAGCACGTTTATAAACCCTGTATTTTGACTGTTGACTGTTCATTGTATACAATTGACTAGAAGAACAAGATGAAGTAAAATCTGAATTCTTCAACTAGTTAAATACAGATATGACAGAAAACAAACTCCTTCATAAGGTGTCCCTAGAACACTGGATAAGGGAAGGCTTCTGCAATGAAAATAGTATAGAAAGATACTCGTAAGATTTTCTTCACAATGGAAGGATTTCAAATGAATTTGCATGAGTGATACTGCATTGTGCCATAACATTACACAGAGATATTTGACTTAGTCATAACAACAGTGTTCTCAGAAAACGGTCAGTAATTTTTTCCTTCTTTCTAATTTTTTCTACTCACTTGTGCCATGAACACAGTTTTGAGCCTTCAGATTGACAACTCAGACTTTGGACATTTGAACTTAGAGAGTGGATCTTAAATTTTTGATCTGGGAATACTTCCAAATGCCTGGATCCAGGTGTTCACCCAGCTGAGCCGTAACCTGTTGTATATGGCTTTGCCCTGATTTCTCCATCACATCTTGGCTTCGAGGGAAGAGAACCCACAGGAACTCACCAGACAGGATACAGAATGTGCTCTAGTCACAGCCCAGCTCTAGATTTTGTCTGAGGGTGCTCTGCTTTTCAGGTATTCCTTTGCTGATTCCTTTTGCATCCTTCTGACCTAGTATGCCCTTCTACTAATCTGTGGTCTTTCCCTTGTCCTTGTCTTCCCATTCTCATCCATTTAGGTCCAGGCTTACCTCCCTTAGTTCCCCTACTCCTCTCCCAGCTGTGTCCTCCTCCTGTAGCCAGTTCCTTTACAGGCGCAGTATGAATTCTCAGGTACTTTCTGCTCCCTCTATTTTTTCCCAGACCCATTTTCCTGTTCTACTCTTTCTTCCTTTCACCGGCAACTTCAGAAACTGTCTCATGCTCTTTCTTTTTCTCTCTTTGTCTAAACTCTTTTCTCAGTCAGCCTGATTTCTTCCTCATACCTGCTCTTCAGCCCCTCATCCCTCTTATTCCTCACCTTTTCTCCCTCTTTTGCAGTCCCTGTTTTTCCATTTTTTTCCAGTTAACTTCTTTAGGTCCTCAGTTCTCTCACTGGAACTGGTATGACCTCTTAGTTCTCAGTTCTTTGACCAACTACTCCACCTCCCTTTTCCACCTCCATTCCAAAACTACATAGTGCATCTTTTGCCTCCATGGACAGTGACCCTGCCTTCTTGTTCAGCACACGTCTTCTCCTTTAATGTGCAAAGTGTAGTTCCTTTCTCAACCTTGCCCATGCAAGGAGCCAATGAAGACCCATTCTTTACTCATCCCTTTGTCTCTGGCTTCCCTCCAGCCGTGAGAGCTATCAGTCTTGCCTCTAAGACAGGAATGCACTAAGAGTTCTGCAGCATTCCATTATACTTCAACAGTCTGTCCATGGAAGAATAATTGCCATTCTTGGCAACTCTTATAAAGGTTTCATTTCCCTAGCAAATGGGTGGATAACATTCTTTTCTTTTTAGTGTTGAAGAAGATTCTCTGTAATGTTATCTCCTTTCCCTTCATTTTTATTGGCATAATTCCCATGGGTTTTTTCCCCATAAATACTACAATGTGAAAAATAAAAGGCCAATTTTCTAGCTACTGCTTGACTCTAAGTCATGCCCCATGTACCTCCGAAATTTCTGAATCTCGTTTTGCTCATCTTTCTTCCAAATTAAATCTTAAACTGAAATTTGCCCATGACAGGCAGAAGCCATAGAATCATAGAATCATTCAGATGGGAAAAGATCCCTGGAATCATCGAGTTTAAACATTAACCTTACTCTGTAAGGCTCATCCCTAAACCATATTCCCTAACACCACATCTGAACGACCTTTAAACACATCCCAGGATGATGACTCAACCACCTCCCTGGGCAGCCTATGCCAATGTCTGACTACCATTTCTATGAAAAATATTTCCTAATGTCCAGTCTAAACCTACTCTGTTGTAGTTTGAAGCCATTCCCTCTTGTTCTATTTCTAATTATCCATGAGAAGAGACCAGCACCAACCTCTCTACCATGACCTTTCAGGTAGCTGTAGATAGTGATGAGGTCTCCCCTCAGCCTGCTCTTCTTCAAACTAAACAGCCCCAACTTCTTCAATCACTCTTTGTAAGATTTATTCTCCAGGCCCTTCCCCAGCTTCGTTGCCCTCCTCTGCACTCGCTTCAGCACCTCAGTATCTCTCTTGCACTGAGCTGCCCAAAACTGGACACGATACTGAAGGTGTGGCCTCACCAGTGCCAAGTGCAGAGGGACAACCATGTCCCTCCTCCTGGTGGTCACACTATTCCTGATAGCGTCCAGGATGCTGTTGGCTTTCTTGGCCACCTGGGCACACTGCTGGCTCATATTCAGCCCCTTGTCAGTTAGTATCCCCAAGTCCCTTTCTGTCAGTATCTCTTATTGCCTCAAGTTATTAACTGAAGTTAGTGGGTGTAAAAGGTAGAAAGACTGAATTCACTCATAAAAAAATCCCAACAAATCTGCTTCCATGATATTAGGACAGTAGAAAAGAAAAGAATTTCATCAGTGTTCGCTTGTTAAAGAGAGGTTCCATTCGACTAACTCATTCAGGGCAGGATGGACAGTATGACCCCATTGACCCTTCTGGGGTCCTTAAACCTTTTAAATGTTGAAGTCATTTTCTACTTAGCTATTTTAAGAATAGTCCATTCTAGATCATAGTTTTAGGGAATGTTCCTGTGTGGTTGTGGTCATGAAGTCCATTGTTAGCAGTTGTAAGAATACCAGGAAAGGAAGTTGCAAAGTGCCACCTTTTGGACATGAAAAAGGTGGGGGTTTTGACAATTATTTCCTAAATTTTGACTTCTCTCTGGTTTAAGAGTACTAGATCTCCAAGGACTTGCCGAATTAAATACTGTGAAATTCTCTCTGAATTAGACACAGAAGTGTGCAGTATCAATTAAGCAGTTCAAACCAAGATATTAATTTGATAAAATCTATGGCAAAATTACCAGTTCCCAACATTTTGCAACCTGAGTTCTAAAATTTGCATCAATAGCAGAGGATGAAAGAGAAGTATGAATTAAAGATTGCACTAGTGTTTTGCAAATATACAAGGATGAATTTAAGATAAGCTCTGTACAAATGACTAATCAAATGTCATGTGTTGCAGCTCCAAAGATAAGTTTTAAAGACTTATTTAAAGGTCAACATCTCTTTAAACCCTGCAGAAAACACTTCAGGTGACAGCAAATATTGTAGTGACGTACAATGGAACTACACAAATATGTGATACAGCTTTATTTGTCTGGTGTATTGAGATAGCATGTCATGTTTACAGCTTAGTTGACACTGAGCGTGGATTGGGAAGCACGAACTATTCCTGAGGGTAAAATGTAATTTCCTAATACATAAGGAGAGAGGATGGATGAAAATGTAAATCCCTCAGACATTCTGAATTCCATCATGACTTTGATACATATTGTTTAATGATTTCCTGAGGGAAAAATTCATCTTGTGTTTAGGGAATAGTAGTCTGGAAGATTTGATGAGGGAGGTGTCCTAGAAAATATTTGTAGGAATGCAGTGGTTCTTTTCAGGAGTTATAGCTGCTTTTTTGTAAGGTAGCCTGTTTCTCAGGTTCCTTCATTTATTTCAGGAATAATGCAGCTTTCACAATTCAACATTAGTATACCATAGGATTTTTAGCTATTAAATCTGCCTAGCACTAGGGAAAAAACAATTAGGGAACAGGAATCTACTAGAACACATCTAAGCAGCGCTAAGTAGCTTTTGTTACAGCCCTGCTAAAACGGAAACACTGACCCAGATTCTCCTCTGAGAGGCACCGTTGCTTCTCAATGCCTCTGTAGAAGTCAGTGTAAAGTTATGCCACACGCCTATTGATAAAGATGTGTTAAGAGGATTCATAATACTTGCCTTACTTTTTATATTCTGTTTTTTTTTTTCCAAATCAACCATGAAGTTAAGAAGTTATCACATGTAGGAAGTGTTACAAAAACAAGTGGGTTGGTTGTTTTGTTCCATAAGCTGTAATCAGCAAAATTGGTGTGAATGGCTAAATCTGTCTACTAGGTCTGTGACCTCAGGTCTGCTGAAAGTGAGTCACTAATAATCTGAATATTTTGCATTGGAAGTGGCATATAGTTCTAATCTGAGTATCTACTGATTAGCAGCGCAAACCTCCTAACTGTCCTCCTTGCCGTGGCTTGGCTCCTGTCATGGACTTACCTCTGTGAATCTGTATGACGCGCATCCCTTTTCAGAGAAGCTGAGCTGCAAGATGTCCTCCAGGAGACAGCCCACAACCAACTGTGGCTGGGGTGGGCACGCATCTCCACGGAGTTGGAAGGAAACTCCCCCGAGCAGGTGCCGTGCCGATGCTGTGTGTTCTGCATCGTTTTTATCTACAGACCCATTCCCATTGCGCTGCTTGATCAGATTGTGGAGGAGCATCAGGGCACTCTGAGGGCTTCCAAATGGAGGTGTTACTTGAAGGGACAACTTACCAAGGCTCAGGCATTTATTCACTCTTACACCTCTCACAGAGCCACTGCTGGCTTCAGGTTTTCATTAACCGATCTGATTCTCTTCCTCAAATGGCAGGCGAATAAAAAAGAAATACCCTCAAGACTATCTGGAAATAAAAAGTTCTGTTATATGAAAGTATACAGTACTTTCTCTGCCAGAAGTTACAAGGGAAGAGCAAAACCTTCACGTATGTCATTTGACTCACTGTAAGGTTAGAAGGCTTTGGTATGCAAATACAGAGGTGGGAAAGAATGGGAAAGAGATGTATCCAGAAGCTACAGGAGTTTCTTGCGGGACTGGAGGATGCTGTACTAGATATTTTGGAAGAAAAAAGAACCTTAAGAGAAACATTCAAAAGAAAGGTAATAAATATTAGTAATGGGAGAGTTATTTGCTATAATTAATCAGTACAAGGTGCTAAGTTGAAAAGATTCTAGTAGGGCTAAGGTTTCCACGTGGAATGTTTCAGGATTCTAGCAGGAAAGGTGAAAACCAGCACGACATTTTGAGTACGAGAATTCCACATCAAGGTATTTGAGTTTACTGAATAGA
Source organism: Apaloderma vittatum (assembly GCF_000703405.1). Classification (NCBI taxonomy): domain Eukaryota; kingdom Metazoa; phylum Chordata; class Aves; order Trogoniformes; family Trogonidae; genus Apaloderma; species Apaloderma vittatum. The sequence goes on along the minus strand of NW_009734391.1, from coordinate 25,194 downwards.
ACAGAAACCACATTATGGCTTTATGTTGCCACAGTACCTCTGGGACACTGTGCGTACAAGGTTTCCTTCTGGGGAGGCTCAATTCTGGACTTGATGTCATACTTTCTTCTCTCGTCTCTGATGGTACAGAAAGAAAAATGCAGGTAGGTAGTTCAGCATCGTGCTCTGTAGAAATGTAAAAATGAAGAATTCCACATTGGAGCTTTATTTTCACAATGCTCATCATGATTTCTTTCATGAGTGCTACACCATCGTTGGTAAGAGAAAATTTTTAACCATTTGGGCTGAAAATGTTTGCTAATACTTACATTGTATTTAATTTCCATTGTCAGAATTTCCAAAATTGAAATTTTAAATTTCAGTCAGTAGTAATCATGAACATATGGCAAATCACTCTGTGTAAACATTTTGTACTGTCAAAACAAGACTCTGAAAGCCTCAGATTTTATGTAACGTACATAACATACACAGAAGATCTGGCACAGGTAGTGGCAATGAAGCATACCGTGCTTCCTCTTATTTGCTGTCATTCTGAGGGGTGACAGCCGTGAAAGGCAGTCCAAGCTTATTTCTTAGCCCTTTGCAGAAGTTGCCATTAAGACATCAACTTCTGAGAAGGGAAATGGTGCAGCCCTTCTTGTGTAAAGCAGTGTTAGGAAGACTCCAATATGTTTCACACTTGCCAGTGAAGAATTACAGAAGTGTCATCTTCTAATTGCTTAGGTGCAAGCTACTGACAATATCTGGTACAAGCTAATGAGTTAATCCGGTCTCAAAAAACAAAATTGGAGTGTTGCAGGAACCTCAGCACAGATATTAGGACACATCACTGCACCAGAGAGGATGAAAGTGTGAGTTTTGCCAAATAATAAATTATTATAAAGAAATCATCCTCCTAAAATTGGGCTCTTGTGATTGATGGATACTTGCCAACTTTGGCCACTCTCTGCCTGCAACTCGTCTCATTTTAAATAAGGAAAAATACCACTGAAACAAGTTTAATACTTCTGACATATTCAGTTACTATGGTGGGAATATCACAGGTTCATCAAGTATGATTTTTATGTTCAGTTTGGGTAAAATGTGCTAAACTAGGCCCCTCTGAATGACAGGAAGAGAAACACTGAATAACCAGCTACTGCCCAAGACAAGGTTCAGAGAAAAACACGGTGTGAGCATGTAATTAAAGATTTATAGTGGTTTACATGTAGAAGGGGCCATAAGGACACTTCAGAGTTTTCTTAAATATGCAGCTTTGCAACTTGCACATTTTTAATACAATCCTTTCTTAAAAACGTCATCCTGAATTTCAGCACTGTAGTAGAGAAAGTAAATGAGCAAATGCTGCTCCTGACAAGATTGTCCATCTGGCATTTTTTTTTTTTTCCCATGTAATACTGTTAGGAAATGTCAGCTGTCACTTGTGAGTGAATGTGTGCAGGTTCAGCTGCCTGAATTTATCATGGAGGGTGACAGACCTAAAGAAATTCATCCTAGCCTTCATTTCCAACAGATGCCACAGCTTAGGAT
>NW_009734391.1:0-23633 GCF_000703405.1 Apaloderma vittatum | reverse complement strand
TAGGATGCAGCATCTATCCTCCGTGTGACTCACCCACCATCCAAATCATGGTTATATGCAGCTGCTAAAGTTTAGCCAGCCCCACTGCTGTGGTACAGCTCTCCTCAGCCAGCTGGGCAATTCCCTTCTGTACCCACGGGGCCAATTCTACGTGGGGAGTCTTGCACCCCAGCTGACACCCAGGCATATTGGCCTGGCCAATAAGGCAGCATGTGTCCAGTATTTTGTCATTGTTTTTCTCTGTTCTATTCAGGTAACTCGAGGTTAGGGTGGTGGCGAAAACCCTCTGACCTCCTGGGACAAGGGATGAGAGGGCTGGGGGGCTGCCTGCTCTCACACTTTAACAGGTGCCGGGGTCCAGCAACATCTTCAGCCACAGCAAGACAGTCCCACACCTCACAGCGGTGGAGCAGCCACTGGTGTGAGCATGGGCTCTGCTCTGTGTGGAGGAGGCTCCCTGGCCCTGGGGCTGTCCTGCCCGGCCCATGCTTCAGCTCCTGGGGGATGTCCATCCTCCTTGGTGCCTGTGTCATCTTTCTCTCATCTTTTCTCACAGCTGGGAGTGGCAAACATGAACTTTCTTTCCCTGGACACCTGCAGCAATGTAGAGCAGGCTGCTTGCTGGGACTTGCTCACATGCCCTGCATATGACAGGGCTGGGCTAGGGGACAGTTGCCCAGCCTGGGCCAAATTTAGGCATTGTCTGCATCACAGGAGTAGGAGCTTGCAGGACTGTCCACAGCTCTGCTCAGCTTACCAGTACAGCTGGTGAGGCTGCTGGTGGTGGGCAGGGTGAGCCCTTTGGGAGGAGGCCAGCAGAGATGCTCACCCAAAAGCCAGCCATCATGCTAGTTCATGGGTTGAAAATGCAGCACATGGTGACCTGCACCAAAATCGTATTTAATTAGTTGTTAAATAGTAAAAAAATGGACCAAACCCAGCCGGTTCACAGTAGATGCCAAATCTATTAAAATACAGTGCACAAATAAGCAGTTGTAAGTTTGGTAAAAAACCTTAATCACAAGAAACCAAGGTCTGAAGAAATTAGGCACATAAGTGTGAAGAAAAATAAAAGCAAACTGGTTTTGTTCAGAACATGGTTTATTACTACTAAATAAAAAACTAAAAACTAAAACTAAACTAAAAACTGCAACCCTTTGGAAGTAATATCTGTCCTTATTTGGAGATAGCTTCCTCGCTGAGTCCACAGATAAATCTAAAACAAATTCAACAGCATGATAATTTCTATATTCCATAACATCGGTAAGAATTTATTGCAGTATTCAACAGAATTTCTGCCCGAGAGCCATTGCATCTTCATTGCAGCCATTCATCGAATAACATCCTGCTTTGATTAATAGTTCATACAAAGGAAGATGAATTAGAGTTTTAGAGAAGGGAGCTGTGGGGGTTGAGGTGTGATGCAAACAAAGAAAAAGGGAAACCAGAGGCTTCTGCCCAATAGTTTGCACAAGTGCCACCAGCAAAAAAGTAGAAAATCAGCCATCGTTTAAAAATTTCACCTAAAGTTACATATTAATCATATCATAGAAGTACTTGAGCAAAAAGACCTCAAGGGTATTCACACAAGAGAGCTTAACAAGAATTCTTAAAGAACTCATGGAACATTGAATAAATGGCTACTGAATAAAAATATAAAACGAGGACACATCAGCACCTTGAAGTCACTAGCATGTCAGATAGCATTCCTAACTTGGATTATGCATGGGTATGCATTGTTTCATTTAGAGCTGCTTAGGAGTTTTTAATCAGAACAATTTTCTGAAAGAAAGTAAAATTTACCTGGGAGGATACTGGATTTACTGTTTGAAAGTAACAGAAACAAAATTAATGTTCCAACTGGAAAGAAGCTTCTTCCTCTCTGGGGCCATGAATTTTTTTACTAAAAACTAGTAAAATATTTTTTTTTCTAAAATCTTCTACAAAAATTAGCAAAATCTTTCTATTTTTTCCAGAAGCTCTAGACAGAACAAAGCATTGTCAACACTTTGCAGAGTAGCAAAGCACTTCTTACATCAGGTCTAAACCTGCAAAATTCATGGATGCTACCACCTCAACTGCTTCTGATACTTCTGTGGTGCTGCAGCACACACTGAAGGATGCAGAGAATTACCATGCCATTTAAATATTCAAGAAAGCCAAGGATTTCAAAGCTTTTTTAAAAAGTAAGTGGCACATGCAGTAACTTTGAAAAGTGCATCTTGGTTTTTTTGAAGAAGATTTTCAATTTAGCACAAGTGATTAAATCTACCTATTATCAGCCTTGTCTGAAGTGAACAAAATGTGCATTGATCCAGAGGTATTTGCTTACTCAGCTGTCTCAAATAATTAGAAACCGGGAGGCTGACTATGCGTTTAATTGGATTTAATTAATTGGCTCACATTCACCCTGATGTGAGTCAAAAGTACGTTTGCAACCATCAGATGGGAACCAGCAGAGATCACGAGCAAGGGTTCTGTAAGGCTGGTGGCTGTAACTACTGCAGAATTAATATCAGCCTAACAAACTGAAGGGTGTGAGACCAAGTTTAAAATGAGGAAAAGTTCCAGAAGAAAATCAGCAAGAATAGTCAGATAACTAGACAAAAGAGATAAGGATGGAAAATACTAGACTGGAGAGGACGTGTGGTGAGACTCACCTTAGCTCATGCTGGATGTCATCTGTGTTGATGTCTTCACCTGAACGTATTCCTCAGGAGATAAATAGGCATTTCTAGAACATAATTTGTCTGTTGTAGCTGAATATCAGGCTGAAATGAATATTACAACTACAACTTAGACTTTCCCGTAAAAGTTTTCATCAAATGAAGCGTGCCACTGTATCTGGGCAACTTTGTGCAGATCATCACACTGACAACCCCAAACTTGCTACTTAGAACAATGTATTTTAGGTGCTTCAAACAAGGTAGTCAGGGTAGGGGACACCACAGGGGCAGCTGAGTATAAAAAGCAATATACTTATGCTTGACCTGAGCCCCATGTGGTTCCAGCTACACTATAAAGCAACGACGAAATATATTGCTGAACGAGAACTAAAGGATGCAAATAGCCTTTAGAATATGTGCTGTTTGTGCCAGTGTTTACCTGTGAGTTGCCATCTGCTTTCCTTTATTTCAGCTGAACACAAATCTTTTAGGGTATGATCATCCAGGTGAATGATAAAGTATGACTTTTCAAATGATTGACACAGAGCAGCCTCAATTTGAGTGCTTTATAGGCTTTTACTTTCTATTTTACATTCCTGAAATTGTCTCTGCAAGTTATTTTCATCTTGTTCTTTCATCTATGTGCTCTTAATTTAGTATGAGAAAGCAAAACTTTGCAAAAAGTTCTTTGAAACAGGTGACAGTAACGAGTGGACTTATCTTTCCTAAGTTTTGATACACTGACTTTGCTCTGACAGATGACAAAGTCTGAATATCCACTAGCTTTTGACAATCTTATTGAACCTTCCTAATGAGTTCATCCTATGAAGAGATGACTGGAGAGGAAAGAAAAGGAAAATAAGGAAAAAATAATGAAGTGAAAATGCAAGGAGGCAAGATATCTTTAAAAAAAAGTAAACTATTTTAAAATTATCCCTGAATTTATTCTGAATTCTTTTTGCCTCAAAATTTCTTCTTTCTTTTCTTTTTTGTCTGTGCCACATTGTATTTCTTTTGGCCTCTTGCATGTTTGCCCAAAGTTTTTCAAAAGTAATCTCATGCGACAGAGCTCCTAGGAGCTTCTTGAATCTGTTTCTGTAACAAAGCTACCCAAAGCTCCAGCTTCATGCAGCTCCCTCTTGACTGGGGTTGGGTTGCTAACATAAGCTCCCAAGTAATGACTGATGCATGTTTGTGCCAGACTCTTCAGTCTGCCTCAACAGGGTTCATGGCTTTGCTTATTGCTGCTCCAAACTGGATCAATATGCAGCTTACAGCTGTTAGATAACAAGATATGCACTACGACCTCCTCTCTCTTTTCTGACTCCAGGCTTTTATAAACCTCATAAAAATGCCTTTCAAGTAATCTCTTATCCAGTTGCCATTTGCTATATTCTCAAGTGTATATGGTCCTGCTAGAGCCCATAAGCTACAGCTTCATGAGTTCTGTGTGCCTTTCTACTAAGGAAAGACAGTTCTTTTCTCTTTTCTTTTTCCCTTCTTCCTCAGGGAGACGAAAACCTGAGTATTTCAGTCTCTCACCTCATGCAAGGTCATATCTACAGACTCTCTTCTACAATGCTTCATTGTTGGAAAAAGACAAAAATTGCAAAACCTGACCACAGATGATGCTAGTACGAAGAAGTAGTGACTGGTTTTCTGTATTTATGACTTGTTTGTCACTTTTCTGTGGTGTGATAATTGTTCACTTTGATACATTTATTGGATTTACAGCTTTTGGTATTGTGTTTGCTCATTAATTAAGTTGTCTCTAAGAAGAGACAGCTAATTGAAAAAATAACACTCAATGTCACGTGTATGTATTCGGCAGAGAGAGAGATGAGACATGGTACAGAAAGGTGTTTATTTGTGAAATGAGCTGACAATCAGAAGTAGACTTGCTGTGAATTTTGGGCATCAACTCCTTGCTGTTATGTGCACAGACAGACCCTGCCCTCTCAAGAGCCACCACATACCTCAGTGCAGCACAGTGGGTTTTGCAGTAGTTCTGAGAGCCCAAGTGGGCAATTTTCCAGCTTATATCAGTAACAAGGCAAATTGGAACCAGACAGATTTGTTTATATGGGTTAGTAAAGACTTCTTGTGTGTGATAACTTTCCCACAGGAACAGCTTTTGAGATAGCTGCCAAATGAAAATTGAAAGTCATGATATCATGTTTATTTATGCATCTGTTATCACTGCTCTTATTTACATGATCCCGGTAAATTTTTTTTGTGTTTTACATATTTTTATTGCACATTTGAAGCATTAAGTTCCTACTGATGGAGCTAAGTGGTAAAAAAGCCTTCTGTTCAGCCTTTTTGAACAGAATACGTGTGTTCACACCTTTCCCATGAGAGGTAAGGGTTCACACAACTTCAGAAGTTCTAGGTGGTCTCCTAGTCTCATTTCAGGGGTCACTTTCATGAAAGCCCACCCTGAAACCCACCCATATCTGCAGCTATATTCCACCTCTTGATGGTGCCAGGAAGGGGAGTGAGATATCAAAGCTATTATGTCAATACTGCAGATTGTTTATGATGAAAATTTAAAAACTTTGAATTATGTCATGTAAGAATATGACAGAAATTCATCTGACAGGCAATAGTGTCAGCTGAGAGACTTAATAGGTAAGGCACAGCAATCCATGCATGCGGTTATACTGCTCTTAGGTTCCAGCAGCTCAGTCTTTGTCCTAAACATTTTATACATTTACTTACTGCTGTTGGCACTAGAAGTCATTGGTGATAAGCTTCACTGAAAGGACAGATATCCTTTAAATATCCATAGTTTAGATAGTCTAGCAAAGCAAAAGCTGAGGAAGGAAACAATTGCTCTGTTAAACTACTTCAGTAGGGTAGATACCATGGGAATATTAAATATTTATGTAAAAGAAGAAAGTTGGCATAAGAACAAAGGCACAGATGCCTAGTCATGAAGTGACTTTCTGTTCAGCCTTTTGAAAGGGGCAAAACAATCAGTCTGAAGCTAGAGTTATACCAGATTATAAGAGACGCTGAAATAATAAGTTTTCTCAGGAAAGCAGAAAATGGACTCAACAACCTAATAGATTCCTTCCAGAATGATATTTTTAGATGGTTCTGTTGCTGGTAATTAATTTTCTCTGTCTCTTCAGCGTTATTTGTCATCTTGAGTTCTAAATGGTTTCTCACAGTTTAGTGGGAAGATGACATGACTCAATTAAGGAAGGCTTATTTTAGACAAATCAAACTAACAGCAGTATTGCACTAGTTAAAAAAATATCCTTTTGGCTACAACATAGAAGAGAGAGAAAAAATGTCTACAGCCTACCAGATTTTTAAAGGTGCATATTCTTTTTCTCATCTTTTAGAACAAAAAGGTGTGTAAGTTTAGCATATATTATTTCAACATGTAGTTATGAGATTGGCTATTCAGATTAAAATAAACTCTAACTGTAAAGATCAAAGAGGATTGCTAAACAGATGTATGCCTTTTCTGTACAAACACAGAAAATCTCATTACTCAGCTTATTGATAAAACTTTAGCTGGTGAGATGCTGTGAGCATCAGATGACTGCTTCCTACACAGATTGTAACCCATACAGAGCTCCTTCCTGATTTAGGAATTTTCCAGCATTTTCCAGGATTAATGAGTTTGTAACATTCGTTTTTACTGTATTTTTAAGGACTATAAAGGGTCCTCATGCAGGGCCAGGTCCAGCAGAATCCAGATGTGAAGTCCCTGTCCAGTACCTGTTTCACACACAGAGATGTCTGGTGGCTGAGGTTGAGCTCAGGAGTGGATGAGGACATCCATCCCCTCCACACTTGAGATGCTCAGGTCAGGGCTGGCAGCAGGCACATTTTGTGTTGTGTTAGTGAGGACAAAGCGTGTTACAACAAGAAGAGTCTTGTAGAATGAAACAGCTGGATTTGAGTACCTCATATTCACACAATTTGCATTTGGGGGAGCTACTGTGGGCTAGGCATACTAGGTGTGCTCTGGGTGTATGTCTTTTGGCTTCATGTCATCTGCAAGAGTTCATTTTCAGACACCCCTCTGCAATGCAAACCAAAGTGCAGTTAAGTAGTGATGGTCAAGGTATTTTCTTGAAAAGTGCACTCCTGACGTGAAATGAAACACAAATGCAGACCTCCTGCAGGCTGCACCTATTGCCCTCATTTGAAGGAACTGAGAAACGTCTAAAGTTTTTCTTTTCAAATTCAGAAAAGAAGAAGTGTTGGCATCCCATTTCTCTTTGCTCCATGTTCTGTGAGTTATCCAGGTTCTGAATGTCCGTATTATACCAGAGGAGTGCAGGTTTGCAAGCAGTAGCATGTGTTTCTCTGCTGTGCTTTGGAGTAAGCATCAACCATATGAGAGGGCAGTTGGCAGGTGGGAGCTGCTTTTCACAGTGGCAGGATGCTGCCAGATAGGTGACATGACCAGCAGGGTGGGAACTGGCATGAAAGGCGGCCAGTGTGCCTCTCCCTGAAGAAACAGCTACAGCTCATGCAAGAAAAGGTAGTGTTACAGACTTTTTCACATCCTTCCTGCATGACGTCATTCAATAGTATTTATTTGTTTGACTGCCAGCATCCTGGATGGATGCAGAAACCGAGCCACAGACAACTTGAGAAACTTGCTGTAAAAAATGAGTGTCTAAGATCCTGTTTGGAAACCTGATTTTGGTGGATATGGAACAAAGATCTCTGGTCCATGCATTTGGATCTTGCAGCCCAAGTCATGTCAAGCCTGCCTTTACATGGAATCCTTAGTTTTTAAAGCACACTCTGATACTCCTATCCAGCTCAATAGAAGTGGTACCACCGACTCTAATAGGCGGATACAGTAGCAAAGTGCTTCTGGATTTGAATATCAACTGTTACAGGTGCTGTGAGCTCACCCTGCTCTGCTGGCCAACACCATTTTTAATTAGCAGCTGGAGTCACACAAAATCTTCAAGAGTACATCTGACTAATTTATAGAAAATCCATCTTAATATATGACTGAAGCATGTAATTGGGTTTAGTGCCCATTTTGACTGTATTGCTAATGAAAGTACTTGGAGGAAAGCTATGTGCAGAGAGACAGTAAAAGAAAATGTAATCTTCTGTTAATCAGCTGGGATTTAACAATCTACGGTAGGTTTTTACCAGCTCTTAATTCTCAGCTACTCAAGTGTGGCAGCATTCTTTCACTTTTAATTAGGAACTGTAGATATCTTTCTGATGGTCCCTTTGAGAATCTTATCATAGAATGGATTGGGTTGGAAGTGACCTTAAAGATCACCCATGGGCAGGGACACCTTCCGTTAAGACCAGTTTGCTCAAAGCCCCATCCAACTTGGCTTTGAACACTTCTACAGAGGGGGCATATACAATTTATCTGGGAAACCTGCTCCAGTATCTTACCACTCTCACAGTGAAGAATTTATTCCTCACATCTAATCTAAATCTACCCTTTTTTCAGTTTAAAGCCTTGTTCTATCACTACGTGCCCTCGTGAAAAGCCCCTCTCCCGCTTTCTTGTAGGCTCCCTTTAGGTATTAGAAGAAAAATACCAAGCAAACCAACTATTCTTAATGGTAAATGGAAATCTTGGAAATCTTAAATTGACAGATAATCATGGCTGATAATGAAGTTAGTAGAATTTTCAGAAAGAACGTCAACACTTTTCATGTAATTAGGGGTGAAGTAATGGAGAAATGAGCACAAACAGTGAAATTCTGTAGTGTGTGTGACACCCTGTGCACTAATTTTCACACAAATATAAGATGGCTTGCTTCTGTTCTAGCAGTGAAAACAGTTTATGTGCAACAGGCTGTGAATGAGAAATGAACTCTGTAAGCATTGAAAATCTTAGATTAAATCTACTGAACTTCATGAACTTTCAAAGCTAAACTATCTGTCACTTCTCCAGTAGTTCTAAGACTGCATATAGAGGTATATATAAAATAGAAATGCTTATGACAAAATGACCAATTGGAACATACACTATGAATTTATAAGAATGAGAAAAACTGCAACAGGTGGAAGTAAATCAGGGTCTTAAATCAACACCTGAGTGACACAAACATTTGGAAAGAACTTAATTTATTCTTTTTTTCTGCTCAGTTGGCTTGGAATTGGATAACTGACATTTTTAGAACTTTGAGTCTCAATCAAATTGATATAACTTAGTAGAATTTTACAGGCATAAAATAGTGGCATAGAAAAAATGTTTCAGAATAATTTTATTTTCCATTTTTTTACCTTCTTAGATTACTGCTGGGTCAATGGATCCCAGAGGAAGGCTCCCAAAATCTATGGGTTTAGAAATATGGAGGCAAATTGCATCCAGTGTGAATGAGTTCTCCATCGACTTTGGTGTGATCCGTATTCAGGACAGGGTGGAAGTAGGTTAGAAATAGAAGATAAAAATACATTGAAGGAGAACAATTTTTCAGTCTCCAGAAAGAATAATGTATGTGTTCAAATGAGCTTTGCAGAAAGAGATGAATCTAGACTTTTGCTTTTCAATTGTTTTTGGCTGGAGATGTAACAATCCTAATCCACAGCTTCATTTCCTTTCCCCGTGGAGTCTTTAGCTGGCAAAATAGACAGGCCTTATATGCTCACTGGCTGCAAACTGGTCTCTAGACAGTATTTTCTGTGTTGAGAATTATTTTCAAATGGATTAATTCACTCTTATGTGCCAAGACTTTATTTCATGTGATTGTGATTTCAGTGTAACTAACACACACAACTGTTTTCAGATTTGACAGTTAACACCAAACAATTTAAAAACAATGGATGAATTAGGAAACTGCCTAGCATTTGCTAGTTTGAATTTGATTTATTAACCCATTTGGAACTCATAACCTTGCTTATTTTCCCCAGCACCCCTGAGCAGCCCACTGCCTAACTACTTAACCTCGTGTGAGCAAAGCTTCTCACACCAGTGTTGCTATTTCCCACTGCCTCAAAGATAATTGAAGGTGCAGTCAGAACCCTGAGGAGTGAAATGCAGATGATTGTGTCATCTTGGCTAGGTCACAGGATAAGAGATGAGGACTTCCAGATCCCCTTTATTTCTTCTGCCCTATAGGGCAGTGATTGCTCACACCATCAGTCCCACTTGCCTTGACAATGCCTCTTTTCAGTTTCCCTGGAGTGAAGATGTAAACTTGAGCAACGCTTATGGTGTTCATCTTTGGGGCCTGCAACATAAAAAGGACACAGAACTGCTTGAGAGAGTCCAGAGGAGGGCCACAAAAATGATCAGAGGACTGGTGCACCTCTCCTATGACAAAAGGCTGAGAGAGTTGGGGTTGCTCATCCTGGAGAAGGCTCTAGGAAGAGCTTATAGTGGCCTTCCAGTACCTGAAGGGAGCCCACAGGAGAGAAGGGCAGGGACTATTCATCAGGGAGTGTAGTGATAGGACAAGGGGTAACAGTTTCAAACTGGAAGAGAGTAGTTTTAGATTAGATATAAGGAAGAAATTCTTTACTGTGAGGGTGGTGAGGCACTGGAGTAGATTTCCCAGAGATGTTGTGGATGCCACCCTTCTGGAAGTGTTCAAGGCCAGCTTAGGTGGGGCTTTTAGCAACCTGGTCTGGTGGGAGGTGTCCCTTCCCATGGCAGGGGAGTTGGAACTAGATGGTCTTTAAGATGCCTTCCAACCCAAATCGTTCTATGATTCTATGATTATAGGAGTTGAGCAGCCTCTTATACACAATAGTAATTTTTAATGAAGTTCTGCCGTAAAAAAAAGTACGAAGAACCTTTCTGGTAACGTGAGCTGCCTTTGTAGCATCTTGTTTAATGATTTCCTGAAAAGCTTGAAACCCATTGCTAGTTACTGTCAGCTACTTTAGCTGATCTGTCACACTCAGGCTGGATTAGTTGACGGTCTTCGCTGCAAAACAGCCTGTCATTTGTTTAAAGCTGAAAACATTTTGCCTAGCTATGGTGTTAAAAGATGATGAAAACCAGCGAATAAAAAGACTAACTGCATGGTGTTGGTGACAGCCTTTTAAACACAGTCCCAGGGGGTACTCTAGTGATAGTGAAGGGTAACTGATGGCTCCTGAAACAGTCTTCATCTGAGTGCCATTGCTGCAAGCGTAGACACAGGCTGACACATGCTGAGAGCAGGTGCTGGAGCACTGACCCAGCAGCGGCAAGTGCAGACATCTATGAGGCATCAGAGATGAAGTATTCAGCACACATCACGCAGGCTGCACTTACAAATTGGAATTTCAGCCCTTCTAATTAGGCTGATGGGCCTTGAAATGTCAACCAGTACCCAGGAGGCTTTTTGAGCCTCGAGACAAACACAACAGATTTAAGAAGAATGTTTTCAGTCCCTTCGTCTGAATTAGCTGACTGACTGGGAAAAGTTTTAAGACAAAGTGTCAGTAATGTTACCAGTAATGCACACTGATACCCTTAAATCCAGCTACACTTGATCAAGTATATGTATTCTAAGTGCTGATTACCTATTCTACCTAGATGACATTGCAAGATATCATTCAGAAATTAAAGCACTTTAGTAACTACTTTAATGTTCATAAATTGGGAAAAATTAAAACAAACAAAAAAGTTCTTTTTTAAAAAAATAAAAGAAGATATAAATAACCTGATGCTTTTAATAGTGTCAGCTAAACTACCTGTTTCTTAAAGCTACTTGCAAGGTTTTGAGAACTCCCTTTATAATGTGGTACAGAAGCAAAGGCAATTATGTGCATAAGTGGTTAGTACAGCATCATGAGTTACTTCACGCTGGCTTTTCAAACATGTTTCACACCTACAGATGGAAAGGTGCTTTGTATCATTTGTAAAAATATCTGCAAAAATATCTGTAAAAATATCTGCACCCAAGAAAAAGGGTGCCAAGAAGGTACCTGCTAAGAAGCCAGAAAACTCTGTTTGCCTCACTTTCTACACTCCTCTGACTGAAATAATTCTTATCTGTGTCTCACAGGAATGGAAAGTTTGCTCAAAGTGATAAGCATTAAAAAAAGTCTCTTTGGGTTTCACTGCAGAGAAAGCTCCTATAGAGCTGACAAAATTTCCCACATCTCTCCTTTCACATGTCCAATATCGACAAAACTGATTTTCAGGTGTGACTACAGTGGTAAGTTGGTGGGAAATGCAAAAATATGCAGAAAATAAATCTGGTTACACAAAAAAAGCAAATCTCATTGTGTTCCCAATCTCCCAAAACAATAGTTAAGTAGCCTCAAGTAAAATTATGGAAAAAATATGTTCCCAAGATAGTAATTATTCTTATGATATAAATACATTTTTGTATGGTTTATATTTAGTGACGATTATAGCAAAATCTGACTACTCCATTAGAACTGGCGTTTTTACTTCATCTCAAAGGTGTTGAGTTGCAACCTATAAACAGTTACAAGGCTCACACACCGATGCTGAGTAAAATGCTGCCATCTTTCGGTTGTACTCAACAGGAATAGGTAGAAAAGATCCAAGATTTTATCTTCAGAAAGACAAACAGGAGTTGCTACTTCCACAGTAGTTGCTCTTAAGACTGTAGTCATGGCTACTAACTGCATTACCTTTGTCCTCCATCAAGGACTGTACCTTCATAGGTGCAGTATAAATCCTCAACAAAAAGTGGTCCTGCACCCAAATAATGGAAAAAACCCCACCCAACAAACAAACAAAAACCAAACAAACAACAAACCCAAAAATTGTGTGTGAGAGAGGCGGAAGCGTAGAAAACTTGTCAAGCAAGCGCGTAGGGATAACAGGCAGTGATTTCAATATGCCTGCAGAGTTAAGAAAATGTTTCTAGACATTAAATGGGTTGCCAAGCAAGCGCGTAGGGATAACAGGCAGTGATTTCAATATACCTGCAGAGTTGAGAAAATGTTTCTAGACATTAAATGGGTTCTCTCAGCTCTAAAACTAAGATCCACAAAGCTTCCTTTTTCATGGCCTCAGGAAAAAATAAAAAAGAGCCTACATTAAATAAGTGGTGGGAGGGGCATAACTCATTTTGATAGGAATAATTCTGAGGAGACCATATCCTGAAATTCTAAATACCATCATTGTTAGATTAATTTTTTTCTCCACAGCAGCTTACCGCTTGCTCTCCAGGTAAAGCAAGATTAACTTCCTTGAAATGAAATTATTTTTTCCCCTCCTGAAACCACAGGAAGACTGAGTCATGCAGCCTCCTCCCTGCCCAGGTTCTCCCCAGAGGCTGCCTAGAGAGGTGGAGTCATTCATATGCACTTGCCCTCACAGAATAAATAATTTACGGTTTAACACTATTTGTCTTTCAGGAAATTACCTTATACTACTTTAATTTAGATGACATGATAGTACCTTTCACAGAAGAAGCCATGCAATGACACAAAATCTTAGGTTACAAGCAGGGACACGAGGGTGTTTTTTCTCTCCTTCCATTTCAGATTCAGCATTTTTGTCTTTTATGTTAAGTATTGCCCCGGATACTTCCCCTTTCCTACTCTACACAAACGACACCTCTCACATGCAGACATCTGCAGCATGCTACAACAAAAATACCTGTTTTCAAAACACAACAATCCATAAATCCAGCTGGTGATCAAGCACTATTGTTCAAATATTTGTTATCCTTTTGCACAGTAATAACAGAAAAAAAAATTAATTGCACATTCTCTTGCTAAAATGTAATTGTCGTTTGTACACCCTAGAAGCAGTTAGCATCCGCCCAGCATATCTCTCACTCTCAGAAAAAAAACCTAGCAAGTTAGTGGTTGGGTTGTTTGCATTAAGTACTGGAAAACAAGCTCTGACTGGCCTCCTGAAAACATTCAGGGATCCTGTAAGGTAGGCCGATATTTTCTGGGACAGACTCAAAACAGCATCCACCAAGAAAATACATCAAATATACATAGCTCAGATTATATATATGAATTGTTAATAGAGGTATTATTCCACAGGTATATATTTGTTTTGTCTATATTTTTACCAAACTCAGTCTAATCTTAATCATAAAGGCTAAAGCTTAACTTGCCAACCACTGAATCTGTAAGTCTGAGAGAGATATGCACCCTCAGCCCATGGCAACAGCTCCATCCAAGGAAAGACTTATTCCACGGGGAAATTGCTACTGTGCTGTGCTTTCAGATTCCTGGCAGAAACCTGGCTGAGAGAAGCTGTTCTTCCTTCAAGTGCTGGAGCCTGATCCTATTTGCCTCCCCAAGCACAGCTCAGTTTCTAGTGTAGCAGCAAAGAGCAGATAAACTCAGTTCTGGGAGAATGATTCTGAATCGAACCCTTAGAGAATTTTCTTCTCTCTGACTCTCAAAACCCAGAGACACCAACATTTTAATGCTCTGCTACACTGAAGTCATGTCATTGAATCAAATCACAGAAGATTTAGTGGATGGCATAACAGTATTAACTCCCTCTTGCATAATTCTGTTTTCTCAGTCTCTATAGCCCATTGACTGACAGGTGTCAAGTCACATTTTCCATCACAACTTGAACATGAGAAAGTAATATTAGCAGAGCTGATTTTCAGAAACCTCTGAGTCCCAAACTTAGGTGCTTGTTAGTGCTTGCAATCTGGATCATTACTCTGGATTAGGATAGGAGACTCACATCTGAGGAGACAACCTGAAATGTCAGAGCAATCCTGCCGTCATATCTTCTAGCAGATCCCAGTGCAAGGAAAGCATGCCCTGTCCTCCTGCTGATTCACTGAGGAGAGAAAGAAGGGAATGGTGGGCATCTGCAACTTTCACACTTGCCCCCCTTAAAACAAATTTCTGCGTAATGAAAGCAAACACCTCAGCAGCCCTTGCTCTGTTGTTCACCTTGGTCATTTGTATTTGGCACAGAACTCTTCACCCAGTGTTTACCACCCTGGTGTTCACATGACTGGTTTCCTATCAGCCACCCAATTCTGCTATGGATTTGCTGGTTGCTGTTAAAGTTACGACACATGCCCAGAAGCCACTTGACTGAGTTGAATGTTCTTGTTCTCCAAAGGTGGCAACGCTAGCTGCGGAAGGTGGCAAGTATTCGGTAAATTGGCTTCTGCAGAATGTGAATGTCAATCTCCTCATTCAATTACATTTTTGGCCGGGATTGTCACAAAGCATTCAAAGTGTTCTCTCAGGGCTTGGTAGTCACTAATGCCAAGAAAAAATAGCTGTCATTTTGCTAAAAAATATCCTGAATTTTGTAAGAAACCTTGCTCTTGTACAGCATGGCTGCTCTTGTTGGCAGCATATGATACCTCTGCTGCAAAATCTTGTTCTATGACTAGATCTAAAATAGAATATAGAAAGCAAATATATATTTTAAAGATTATTCCTGGTTAAAAAATGCTTCTGAATGTGAAATCCCTGCAATATCTGAAACATGGCTATTCAATATTTTTTCCCTGTAATTTAAGCACAGATCATGCCTTGGGTATGTCTTGAGTGGTGGATGTGAACTATACGGGCAAACATTGATGGGCAATTCATGTCAAAAGATGTACTTGAGGCTTGGATATATTGTTTATGAAGAATTTAATGAGAGCCAATGTTAATTTGTGTAAGTACTTAGAGACTATAGATTCCTAATTATTGAATCAAAGAAATGATATTCCTCTCAGTTTCTCATAGAACAAAATGCATGTTTAGCATTGACTTTTAATTCAGTTAAAGAGACTCTCTGTTTCCCTGCTCAGCATGTCTCCAGGGACCAGCTTCAGAGCCATCATCTACTACAGATTCACAACCGAAGAATTCAGAATTATGGCAAATATTGTTTTTCCTGAGTGGTGAAAAATATTGCAGAACTGATATTTTTGTGAGACAACCTGCAATACGCTTTTCTGAGTGAAACATTCCAAGAAGGAAAACACCTTCATCCTCTATTTGCACCAACTTTATTTTTAACCACCAACCTTTCTGAGAAAAAGATTAAAAATACGTATTTTTAATTAAGCTTAATTGAATATTAAGTCATATTTCAGTCCCACTCCATCAGTTCAGGCTTAGAAGATTTTAGATTTTACCTGAAGAAGGGTTACAAAGGAAGACTATGAAAATGGAAGTTTGGAAGAGACCCTAGGGGAGAAAAAGTGGAGCTAAAGGAACAGAAAAACATATGAGAGACATTATCCATCTCCCACCTATATTTCTGACAAGAATGGAATCTATCTTGAACTGGGACACAACATTTTTCTAGTACAGAAACATTTTGCTGGAGAGACTTATAAGCAAGGGAGAAAAATGTCTTTTTTTTTTTTTACGTAATGACAGTCTGGAGTGCTAAGTATATGGATTGGAAGTGAACAGAAAAATTACAATTGTGGAGCTGAAATATTCTTTTTTAATTCTCTGAGAAGTTCAGCTTGTGTTGCAAGCAAAATCTTTTTACTATGCTTTGACAGGCTGTACTTTGTTTTAAAATGGATGGAAATATTTTCAATCCTCCGGAAAACAGAATGCAGAAACTACCCCTTCAGGACCAATTGCTAAGAAAGACGAGAATGGAACAGCACTTTAGAAATATAGATTTGCTCTTAGCTTATACAGACACAAAAAATCACTACCCGGTAATTTTAATTCCCTGGCCAGATTCTCTGAATATTAATGAAATTCTCAGAATGACACAAAATGTTTCTTTTATATGTGGATATGAATCAAATGAGTATATCCACTTGTTGTGTATTATTCCATTTTAATACCAGTAGTTATTTTATCTTCATTTAACTTCTGAGTCTTCCAGATTTACTTACACTATTTGCCCTTTTTTGTGTTACCTTTTTAGAAAAAAAAGATAGTATATAAAATTTTGAAGTTATTTTGCTGTACTTTTCATGGGTCAGTTTTTACTGGGGTCATGTTTGCAAAATCTTTAAATACCTGAAAGTCTTTAGAAGTGAATTTTTTTTTTCCTCACAAAACCGAATTTATCTGGATACTATAGATTTGTATAAGAAAAAAAAAACAATTAAGCACTCAACAGCAAGCCTCTTCTCTTACTAAGGAAATAATGATAAAAAACCTCATGGTACTTATCATCAAGAACATAAGGAATATAAGGGAAAAAGTTGTACCTCTACTCCATTTTAAATCCTGACCATGGACGTGACCCTTTATACCATTCAGAACACAAGCAATAACTGCAGGTAGTAAATTTTTAGGGACAGATCCTACCCACCTTGTGCCCTTGTTCCTACCACCTCTATTACACAAGTACTACTCAGTCATGGTATTGACATGCATCTTGTTTGCCTTGTGGCTCCTGGTTGTCCAGCTCAGGGATGTGAGTGGAGGAATTCGGGACAAGCAGCTGATCTGTGTGCTCAGTCCTCCTCTAAAACCAAGGTACAGGAGAAGTCAGAAGAGCTCTCTCGCCCTCGCGTGGATCTGTGACTTGAACAAGGTGCACTCTCAGACAGCATGGAAGGTCTCTGTGCCTCCGTAGACTGGACAATCCCAGAGAGTCTTATATATGTGAGAAAACCTAGAGAAACTGCAGTGGGCAGCTGTCTACTGTAAAATGCACCCAACCAGTGTTGAGAAATAACAGACCTGGCTTTAAGCGCATTAGCACAGGTACTGTTAGCAGTGAAACTGTGGCAGCAAATATTTCAGGGCTTGTACAGAACCATCTAGACCCAGAGAGTTGATGCCCAAGTCAGTGTCATTTATGAAAAGTTGATACCCAGAACATCTCAGAGGACAGGAACAAAAGCAAGTGTCCACAGGGTAGGGTATAACTAAATTTCCTGCTGTAGTATAGTCTTAACCGTCTAGCTATCAGCTAATTTCCGTGCTGCAAAATAAATTTAACACTCACGCCAATCTTTTAAGACATATAATTTTAACCTCCTCTCATCCTTTTCTTCACCCTAGTCCATTCTTCTGCACATCTAATTCAGCTCCTGGCGAGCTCCACAGCTGCCTCCCTCCTTCTGCTGAAAACACATTGGTGGTTGAAGGAAGCATGTCTCACATCCAGTATGAAATGTAACTGCTGTAAAAAAAAATCATCTTTGATCCAAAGGAACTGCTAAATGGTTGCTTAGAAAAGTAAGATGTAACATTTTGGCAAGAACACGTTCAGAAATATGAAACAGCTCAGTGCCCTACCTTCTCCCTGTGGCAGTTCTGACATTTGCGTGCCTTGCTAGCTTGGACTGACAAATTACCCAGTATTTTCCATTAACATTAATGTTTCCAGGTCTTATAATAAGTAAGGAGATATCAGATTTCAGTTGAGCTGGAGATAATGACAGAAAGCAAACTACCCCAGCCATCTACCAAATTACTGACTGTTACCCAGTTGTCTCAGCCTCTGGTGCTGGAGCACAATGGCCAGACAGGGCAAAATCAGAGAAAAGCAGCACTTCCCCTTCCTTATCTCAAGGGATGGTCTCTGAACATGAATCACTAAACTCACAAGTTTTGTTCCCTTTCTATTGCCCAGGAGAAAACCTTTCCTCAGAGAAAAATCATATCAGAAAATGGCACAAGGGTGAAGAGCTCTGGGTCTGAATCTTAGCCTCCTGCAGCCCTGGGGACTTTGATAAAATAGGTAAAAAACTCTTTGAGGTGCAAGAGAGATTGACATGAAAATTTGGGAACCTGACATGGTTGATGAGAAGAACTGTTGAGCTGTAGTGTCACTCTGAAGAATCAGCTCTAGCAGAGACTGTTAGGGAGGCTGTTTAGGAATAGGATTAATTCCTGGGTACACAGTGAGCAGATGTGCTTGCAGGAGCTAAATATGGAACAGTGAGCATCACGAATGTTCCTCTCTCTGTCTCTTGCATGCAAACACAGATACACACCTATCTCCAGAAAGGCAATGCAAGCTAAGGGCTCAAAAATACAAGGCTTTGTTTAAAAAGTCCATTTTGTCAGAGGCAGTCTGATGTGATTTTTGAACTTTTATTATTTGGCATGCTGTAAAATAACAATCCAAAATCCTGTTTGTCTCTGAGCCACCCTTATTGTGGCAAGGCAACAAGGGAAACAGAAAGTGTCTCTGGATGAGACTGTGACCCGTCTCATTTCCAGTGGGAGCACTGGGAGTGACGGAACTGAGAGAGTATGGAAGGTGAGAGAAATGCCTGTAACCTGTTTTTCTAGGGTAAGCCCCGGCAATGAGGCAGGTTGGAGAACATCTCTGAGGGACTTCTGTTCAGGAAAGGTTCTGCCAGCCCAAAGCGAATGTGTAGAGTGCCTGACCTGTCTTCTGCAGTGCTTTGATCTTTTTTATCTCTGCTGTCTTCTATCTTCACTTGGCAGCTGCAGTAAATATCTGTCCTCCTGCGACTACTGGAAGGAGAACAATTCCAGTCCTGCTGTCTGCCTAGATATGCTGTATGGTGTCCCTAAATCTGGAGTATCCCTCAGTCACCTCGAGGGGGACGCCACTGGGACTGGTTGGAGAAAGAAGAGGGAACACAACCACAACTAGTGTTCACATATTGTGGAGTCAGAGAGCAGCTGGGGTCAACTCTCTAGATCCAAACACCGGGAAATGCTTCTCTGTCTCACAACTTAAACTCATCTTTATAATCTGTAGGTAAATTAGGTACCAACTGATTGTGACTTAGAAATGCAGATGAAGTATAAAAATGAGGAAGGAGTTGATGTAGACTTTTCAGAGCCTTGCAGAAACATCAGCAAAAATCATCTCCTAGAAAAAAGACACCAGCTGAATGGCCCTGTTGCTCTTGCTGTGGAAGTCAAAGGCAAGGTTTCAAGATGAAGCGTACATCTTTGATTAGGTCAGATAGTACACTTGGCAAAATAAATAAGCCTTGTGCGCACAACTTCTGGTCTCAAATGCAGATGTCTTTTATCAGATACTTTTTGGAGACTCACGCTTCTATGGTTTAGCAGAAAAGGGTTGTATGGTCTTCTCAAGGATGTCGCAAAACAGCTCTGTGTGGGTAACTGAACTTAAAGACTGCTTCTAGGTAAAGAAAACTGAGTTTGACTGACAGATTCTTTTTTAGTTAACAGGAAATATTTAGAAGGTATTTCGTAATCTTTTGATGGTGGGTTTTTTACAATGCAATATACTCTTAATTCCAAACCAGGAATGACTAAATTTTTGTGTCTAACCCTAAATTTTAGGAGCTGCTTTCAGAGTCTTGTCATCATATGCTTTGTGCAGAAAAAGAAGATTGCAAAAGAATTCGGTCTTAGACTCATATCAGTCTCCAGAACCTGTGAAATCTGTGCCATTCAAAACATTCATGCATGGAATTAAGGCCAATGTATTTGTTAAGTGGTGCCATTTTAAATAAATAATCAACTAGTTTGGTTTCAAGGTATAGTCTATGAGATATTGTGATAAATCTGAGGATATTTTTGTTTTGCTTCCAGCATGATAAATGGTAAATACTATTGTAATAATGACTTCTAAAATTACAAATATTTGCAGCTGTGGTCAGGCAGAAGGGAAGAGCTTCCCTCCCATTCCCTTATGGTTTCTTCTTATTTTATCACTGTTATGCAAAATAAAATGATTACACTGTTAAGGAAACAACTAGAATCACAGAATCATTCAGATTGGAAAAGACCCCTGGGATCATCGAGTCCAACCATTAACCGTACTCTACAAAGCTCATCCCTAAACCATATTCCCTATCACCACATCTAAATGACCTTTAAACACATCCCAGGATGATGACTCAACCACCTCCCTGGGCAGCCTATGCCAATGTCTGACTACTCTTTCTGTGAAAAAAGTATTTCCTAATGTCCAGTCTAAACTTACCCTGTTCCAGTTTGAAGCCATTCTCGCTTGTTTTATTGCTAATTATCTGTGAGAAGAGACCAGCACCAACCTCTCTACCATGACCTTTCAGGTAGCTGTAGAGAGTGATGAGGTCTCCCCTCAGCCTCCTCTTCTTCAAACTAAACAGCCCCAGCTTCTTCAATCACTCTTTGTAAGATTTATTCTCCAGGCCCTTCCCCAGCTTCGTTGCCCTCCTCTGCACTCGCTTCAGCACCTCAGTATCTCTCTTGTACTGAGCTGCCCAAAACTGGACACGATACTGAAGGTGTGGCCTCACCAGTGCCAAGTGCAGGGGGACAATCATGTCCCTCCTCCTGCTGGTCACACTATACCCGATACAGGCCAGGATGCCGTTGGCTTTCTTGGCCACCTGGGCACACTGCTGGCTCATATTCAGATGCTTGTCAATTAGAACCCCCATGTCCCTTTTTGCCAGACAGGGTGTACACAGGATGTCACTGAGCTAAGCAACCACTCAACATCATATGTTAAGCTGATGAAATTATGATAGTGGCTGATGCAAATTTTTAGTCTTTTTAGTAAAACCAGGGAAAAAGTTGGGAATTTTTTTTGTTCTTTTAAGAACATCAGAATGCACATTAACCCTAGTACTAAGCTGGACTGACCAGGCCTTTTTTCCAAAGAGCAATGGGAAAGTTAGAGAGATTAGAAATGTCAATACTAAAAGCAGGAACATAAGAAAGTAGATTTCTTATGTTCTTTCATTTTTAAGGGAAGTAAGGATAGAACTAGCATACAGCCACAGTCTCAACACATAAATCCTCATCCTTCATCTGTCCAGCTGGCTTACATGTTAGCTGCTGCAGCCAGGGAGGTGGAGTGGTGAGCTCTTGGGCATTGCTGTGCAGGACAGTACAGATGCAGCTCTTGGCTGCTGCACTAGGGGAACATGACAGGAGGTGTTCTCATGACTGCTCTGCATTTAATTCATGTATTGTCCCTTTTTCTGTATGATATTAGGGACTTTACTAAAGCTCACATTTGTTCAGAAGCAGGAAATTTAGGGGTGTCCTGACTTAAGAACACCACGATTAAAGTTCTCTGGGGCTGCCTGGCCTCGGTGTCAATCACAGTGGAGGAGCAGGGGCAGCTGTGCCTATGGGGAGGAGAGGATGGGTCAAGTGACCCAAATGAACTAATTGCAGTATTCCTTCCCATGATGCCCCTGAGGAGCATTCTTAAGCCTTTAGGGTCTGCTGTGCTGGAGGGATTGTCAGTGGTTCTTTGTTATCTCTCCCTGTACTGCTAGTGTTCCTGCCTCCTATTTTATTATAGAGGAGCACTTTTTTGTTGGGATGGGTTGTCTTCCTCTGCCTCCCTAGGTAGGAGTGCCACAGCTCCTTTTCTGTTTTTTTTCTGGACTGTTATCAGGACTCTGGGCTTGGGCACTGCTGTCTGCTGCCAAGTCCAGCCTAGACCTTTTCTCCTCAGGGCTTAGTTACCATCTTGAAGGTGCAGGTTCTGTCTTAATCTCTTGTAACTTTGAATATATTTACATATTTGTATATATCTGTATATAGTTTCAACATCTTCATTTTTCACTAATTTGATTCAAGGTGGGGTTTTTTTCAACTTTAAAACCTTTCTCCCTGGTTCCTCTGTCATCTTCCCCTGGGAAGGGCGATGGAATGGTCACAAAGAGCATCTGTCAGAGTTTAGTGTTCAGCTCAGCCTTAAACTTCAACCAGAGGAGATGCTGGTATTCCCTAGCAGCTTTTATTCCTCATTAAATGAAACAAGGAATTCAAATCAAATGTCCCAGTTTAATTTCTGAAGCACCACCGGGACCTCAGAATTACAACCCCAAATGGACACCATCCAGAGCATGGCAGCCTGCCTGGCTCTTCACCGACATGTGCTGGCAATTAGTGATGCTGCCAAACTGCTCTGAATCATAATCTGTGAACTGAAAGGAGATCAGATATGTAAACTGACTGATGTTTGTGTCTTTTTGCTGGTACAACCCACGTTTTGGAGAATTCCACGTGCATAATAGGTAAATGAATTTCAAACCATTTTTTTAACCTAGTTATCTTTAGTAAGCAGTTTCGTCTGGCTTAGCACCAGGTAATGAAGTACAACTTAAAACCTCAAGAAGTACATTTTCATACTGCTGAAAAGTTACTAGAAGCATGTGCATGTGGCAGTTGTGGTGGTTTTTGAAACTAGATGCCATAATGCAGAGCTCTGGTGATACATGTTACAAGTGACACTCAAAAAATTACCTTTTATGGTTTTATTTTTAGTTAGGCTTCTCTAAAGAAAGTACACTCCTGCTTTCTCTCTAAATGTGATGTTAACACATTATTTTTAGTTTTGTTTTTGTATTCTAGGAGAAATAGTTCTAGTGGAAGTCTAATCGGCAAAATTGTGGTACCATGTAGTTTTGGATGATGGCATTACGTGCATTCCTGTTTTTTTCAGGAAATTCTGACTTTATTTAATAAAATAGTTTTACCTAAGCTGAGTTTTGGAACAAAATCTTGCTATTTTATGAAGAGATTCCAGAGCATCTTTTTTGCTGGGCCGTTTTTCTGTTGTGATAGATGTATTGGTTTGTCTTCAAGCCAGAGAACATGAAAAAGCTGACAAGTGTGATCAGATGGAAGGTTAAATCTAGGTGAAATGGAATAATATGACTCTGATGATCACTGCACAGGCTTTAGCAGTGAGCTAGAAATTTAAAGGACTCTTTTTATAAGTTCAACAAAAAGCAGACTTAAGAAACGTTCAGCAAAGCAAGGTATACTCTGAAATAATTTTCCAATATGTTTTTATTCAGCAATTCATTCTCCATGGGCTTCCTTTTCTCCTGTGGAAAGATCAGAGCAGTAGAAGTCTAAAAGAGCAGTAGTAAAGTAATAGTAGTAACAAAAAGGCACAGTACTACATACTTTTCAAGCCATATGCTATTTTTGTGATACACGTATTCCTGAAAACACAGATTTCAGCCCACAGTAACTGTAGTACTCAATCTGTAAATGCTTAAAATGAAAGGTGGAAGATATAGACAAAGCAGATGACAGATAAATTACACCTAAGGCATGTCTGTTACATTTTTGACACATTTGAAAATCACATTCCTGATCTGTGAAAGGGTGTTTATACCTCTTTTCTTAGCAAGAAGAAAGTCTTTCACAGCAACAGGAGTGCGAAGAGCACATAGCCCAACCTTTCCGTGCAGACGTGCCCCGCCGCCA
>NW_009734390.1:51676-77518 GCF_000703405.1 Apaloderma vittatum | reverse complement strand
TCCTGAGCCTGTCTCACGAGCTGGGCTTTTGTGAAGCTCTTTCAACAGCTGAGTGAAGTTCTTCTGCAAAAGCATTTACATATATATATATATATATAAAAACCACCAACCTGTTATAAAGCTTATCACCAGCCCTGTGATGGCACAGCCTAGGCAGCCAATGGCACTGAAGTACAGGTAGGACAGGGAGTACCAGGTGTCTGCCAGCAGAGGCCTGTTAAGAGGTGACAAAAGCAGCAAGTGACAGCCAGCAGCCGGGTTTTCTCTTGTCTGTGCCAGCACAACACAGCTCGGGTTGGGTGAGGTGGTGGTGGGCCCTGTGCCCGGCCTGCTGGGCAGGTGCTGGCTGTGCTGCAGGCATGGGCACACGCTGTGCTGAGACCCAGGGTCAGGAGGTGACAACGGGGACAATACCTGTCTGGGGCTGCCGTGGGAGATGCCGTCGTCAGCATGTCGGTGCTGTTAGCCAGCGTGCAGTTGAGAGTCAACAGTGGCAGAGGAATGGACTTTGCTGGTGGTGCAGGGTAAATGAAAGAGCCGATGCCCACCCAGAAAGCTAAGGTGATCCCTGTTACGAGGCCTCCAATAGCACCCTTGGCAGGTGGAGAAAAACACTGTTAAAGGGGATGGGTGGGAAGCGCTTCTCTGCGAAGGTGAATTAGGCAGCAGTAGGGATAACTGGTTACGATCTCTGTGTATATCAGTTCTGTTCTTTCTCAACCAAGGTATAAAACAGGGTGATTTATTGCCCGCTAGTAATAAGAGTTGAAGCAAAACTGTGTTGATCAAAACTACACCGTAGAGCTTACTTGTACTTCTGGGTAAACGTGATGGGACCGCTCGTGGTACAAAATGAAAGGAGCTCATGTTGTGTTTTGCCTCAGTTAGGAAAGGCAGAGCGAGTGAAATAATTCTGTACACATTAAGGTGAATGTAGGCTGGGGAATATTGATTTTGGTTTGTTTTGTTTTTAATGGAGAAGAACAAACTCAGAAATAATTTTTAAAAACACTCTCATATGGACCTAATCACCAATTATTCTGCAGCTGGGGGAAGTTAAATTCAAAGGGGATAAATGCACACAGTGAACAGGGGCCTCTAAAGAGATCTTGGACTCTTCGGGGACTAAATCTAAAAATATCAAACAATTTTCAAGGTGGAGTTATAATCAAACAGCACCAAGAGATTTTCCTTTAGAAGAGGATATTTATTTTTTTTTCTTACCTTCCAGTTAGCCCAAGGAAACACAATTCCCAGGGTAAATATCCCCAGCATGGGCCCCCCACACATCCCGTGGATGGAGAGAGAAGCCTATGGATACAGACAAGAGACAGGAGGTTAGTGCAACAGCTGTGGGGAAGGTGTGCAGTTCTGGTTTTGTTCGGTAATTTTCACTGGGAAGTGATGTTGAACAAGGGACAAACAATAATTTCTGTGCAAAATTAGAGAGAGAATCACACTTAGTATCATTTCCCAGCAGTGAGTGAATAGTGAAGGACCTGGGGGATTTATGACGATTATTTTTTTCCCTAGTTGTTATTCTCAGCAGAATGTCCACAGAAATTGTTCAACTAATCTAGCAGTTGCCAGCACCATCAGCATTATTTGCTCAGTTCGTTGTGTTTCTGCTCGTTCACGGTCAGTTCATTGCATACCTGCACAACTCCTCCCAGCAGCGATGCTGCTGCAGCCATCGAAGTGCAGAGCACACCATAAAATATACCTGGAAAAAATCAGGCAATGAGCTTGTCAGTGCTGGTTAATGGTGTAGGTGATTTCTGATTTTCTCTGGTGTCCAAAGGGACCAGGCAGCATGGAGGAATTTGCACTTTGGGCTTTGATGTTTAAAGCAGACCATTAAGCACCCAGGAACATCTTGCGTGAAGTCTGGTTGGGTTGTTGGTTGGTTTTTGTTATGAAGCAGAACTTAGCAGTGAAATTAATTTAGAAGTAATACCACGTGTGGAAATGTTTCTGCTGCATTTAAATAATGCTTTTAAAATAATCTAATGAAGTAGTTGAGCAGTGATAAACAACACGGCTGTCTTACTTTGACTCCAGTTTTAACCTTGTGGTAGACGAAAACTCTGTATGTAGCAGTCCTGAGTAAAGCCAACCAAAACTTAGGTGCTAGCACACCTTGATCTGAGAGGTAAAAATTACTTCTAGGTCCTGAGTGCAAAAACTAAGTAGCAAGTGGAAAAGTAGGAACAGACAAGGCTGAGACAGAAAAATTATTAGTTTGGCTATTTTGTGATCTTTGCAAACATGGATAAATGGTTATGGCGTTATTATGGTACTTATGAAAGTGTTATGATATTACTGCAAAAGTTGTAAAAAAGTATCTTACAGTGTCTAAAGTAGCTTGAATTTTTATGTTGAATGGTCCTGGATCATCTTTGACTGATGCTTTTCGTTTGTCTTTTTTACATTTTTGTTTCTGAAAAACTGAACAACCTGCTTATGCAACACTGAATAGAAATGCCTTGTTTTATTACTATAAAATAATAATATTTAGTAATACTACTATAGAGTAACGTGGTAAGGAGTACACTAATATCCTTTCTATATTAGAAAGAAGATTCTAGAGTGTTTCCCAGTATTTTCAGTAGGCAAAACTTTTCCAAGAATTTTGAGTATCAGTTGATGCTAGTCTGTTTCTTTACTATATAGTGCCCGTACTTAATTTCACTGAAGTATCAGGCCGAGGTTCATCCTGAAAGTTTGTGAAGGGTTACACTCCTGTGGAGGTTTCCCAAGCACAAGCTTGTTTCTGAGGGAGTGTTTCTGCACAGTGCCCTTCACTACTCACAGAATTTTTCGTGGAGTCAGTTGAGAGTCTGAGACTCTCAAGGCTCAGAGTACGTAAAATCCTGCCCTATTTCTTTCTGTAGTAACAGCAGTTGGGTGAGCCTGTTAAAGAAATGGAGCTCATCTAGGGTGGTACCTACATAAGCCTTTGCTGATCCATGTGCTCATCTTCTCAGAGAGGTTTGGGAAACCTTTCTTGACCAGGTCTTCAAAGGTAACAGTTGCTAAAGCATTGATGCTAGCAGCTACTGTGCTGTAGAAAGGGAGCAGAACATTAAATAAATAGGAAGCAATATATTCTGAAATAAAGTTGTATTTATAGTATTTTTCATGTGCCCTTGCAGGGGGCCTGTCCCTTCTGCGATTACTAGGGGCTCTGCTTCATGCTAGTGTGGGACAAGACAGAAACTCATGTGAGTTGACCCTTTGGTTTGTCAGTCTGCACAGACCTTCAAGATACAGATATGTTTCAGAATAAAAATATGACCCTTACAAAAGAAAGGATGTGAACAGTGACCACTGGTTCCCCCACAAAACACCTGTTGTTTTCTCCCATAACTGAAAAATATGGAATAGGAATAGTCTGACTCTCCTGGGTGAGTGAACTCGTGTTTGGTGAATATGATCTCTGAATTTGTTGTGACATTGTGGCAGTGTCAATGTCTAAAGCACAATATTTGGTACTCAGTGCCCTTACTCAGTTCTCCTGGTCTCCTGACAGGAGCAGCCAATGCCTTCTATGTGAGTTGTTCTGGGATTTTTTTAGTTTGAGATTTCATTTTGTTATTGGTTTTTTTGTCTTTTTTTTTCCCTGTTTTAATAGCTCCCGCTTGCTTTTTTCTACAGATAAGGGTCTTTAGAAACAGCCTGCTGAAGAATGATACTGTGGTATTTGAAAAATGTCACTGTGAACTTGAATCTTCTCTTTCTAATGTCCTGTGAAGTATTAACATTTGTCCTGTAAAGGGTAGAAACAACAATACTATGCAGCACCACCTTGAAGAACATGCATTTTATAAAACATCACTGTGCAGATACCTGTTTTCCTACTCTAACTCCGTTTCATGTGCAAGTAGGCTTGCTGGAAAGCTCTCTATCTCCAACTGTGATGTTGTGGCAGTCAGGTTAAGTAAAAGCAATTTCAGGTAAAGTAAAGGTATTTCAGGAAGCTGAGCTCAGTTTTTCTACCGCTCTGTATTAATAATGCTATTCTAAAATATATTTGTGATGAAAGTATATTGGAGAAGTGGAGCTAGACTTGGCATGAATATAATTTAGCTCAGCAAAGCACTAATGCCTCCTCCTAGAATGTGCTAAGGAAAACAGCTGAACTTTTCTTGGGATTTTATGTTTTGACCTCATTCTGGGTCCTCAAGAAATCAATGGTACGCAACTAAAATGTCGTTTTAGATTCACAGACCTTAGTGTTCCGCTGAATGCACAGGCGACAAACAGTCCTGGGACTCCTGGCATCGAAGAAAAAATGTCCATAACAAAATACGGCATAAGCTAAGGTGGAAGGAACACGAGAGCAACACAAGCAATTGTTTAAGATTTTCCTGGGTAATGCAAGAGAAGTAGCTGCTTCTGAATATGTTGCTAAATTCTGACTTTGTTCAGGCTAACAAGAGGTGTTAGATTTTGAGCAAAGGGAATGTTGTTTGGCAGAAGTGGTCAGTCAGATTAATACCACAGGAGTGCCAGAACAGATACATTCTAGCCCTGGTTCGGCAGCTGCCTTAGTGCCTGAGTGCTGGAAGGGCATAAAGCATCCCACAGAACTTAAACTGTCTCTATGTGTGCTGTGCCTGGGCCCAAAGCAGCTCTGAATTATAATAATGAGTATCTGTACCTGATCAGGTGCTGAAATGAAATCAGCAGTCCAAGGGTCACAGCTCCTGTAGTGAGAGTACATCACCAAACCACAAAACATTGCACACATCAGAACTATCCAAAGTCCCAATAAATTCAGGTAAAGTGCCCTAGAGCAAAGGAGAGAAGTTCTATTTAATACAAGATAAATACAGAGAAGCTGTTAAGAATTAGTTATCTCTTACTTTTTAAAGAAACAGCTTAAAGCTAGCTATATAATCTCCTAAAAACATCACCAGGCTAAGAGGTTGTGTGTAATACTAATTTTAAAAACATGGAAAAATACCACCTCTTTATGCCTCAGGGCAAGGTTCTAGACTACTCTGTACAGCTGGAAGAGACTGGTCTTAGACCAGCAACTCATACGCCGAACAGGCTGCACCGAGCACTGAGTCTGTCTGTTCTGTCTGCTGTGAGAGCAGATTTCTGCCTGTCAGGAGTTGTTGCTCTTCCCTTTAAACCACACAAATATTATTTTGCATGGATTCTGTCATGGTTGCAATGCTGCCTTTGCAAAGTAACACACTTGGGGTTTTTCACTAGTCCATGAAATGGATGTGGGTGGCAGGAGCCAGGTTTTACGCAGCCTGCGTTGGGTTTGGACCTCATTTTATGCAAAATCTCTTGCTAGAGCCAGTTCCAGTTCAGAGCCATGCTGCTGCGACTCGGAGGTCTTTCGGGGCCTGTCACTAGCGATATTCTGACTATTGTGACTTCCAAACATTTTCAGAGACTGAATTTCAACAGAGTAAATTCACGTAATCTATCATAACTCGAAGAAAACTTAGTGTAATTGCAGCTAGGAAAAAAGGTAACTGAAGAAAGAAAAAAATATAGCTTTTATACTTAAGCTGTGTGGGCAAGCCATTAGTAAAACGTGTCTAGCTCTGCCCATGCTAATGCTGAACCTGAGGAAGGTAGCAGGTTAGAGACGTATATGTCTATATTGTGAAGTTTCTTTGCAATTGATTCTAATTGGTCTTATGCTGTATAATTTTAATAACAACTATTTATTGATTTAATTTTATTTAGATCATACCTTGTGCTGTAGTGCTGCATTATATAAATAACCATTTTAAATACAATTTAAATACAATTCCAACACATACGTTTTTTCAATGAAACTGTAGATAGCACAACTGCTGGGTGAGTGTCTTTCCCATAGTCTGCTTCTGAGGATAAATATAGCAGCCTGACCTCAAATTAATAAAGTAGATAGCTACCCATTTTTCTTACTGCATTTGCTTACACCATTTAGAGGGAGTAAGACTGCCAGGACAAAATTAACGTACTGCCATCCAATGAGATCCTGATGTTTATTTACATAATTGACAAACTGTTAGTAGGACCCCACATCAGTATGTTTCATTGCTAGACTAGATTAATGACGGGGAACTTACAGCTTAGCATGCCTTTCCGAT
This sequence comes from Apaloderma vittatum, assembly GCF_000703405.1. Lineage (NCBI taxonomy): Eukaryota > Metazoa > Chordata > Aves > Trogoniformes > Trogonidae > Apaloderma > Apaloderma vittatum. The sequence continues at coordinate 71,414 of NW_009734390.1, read as the reverse complement.
TTGCAAGAAATGCATCTCTGTATTGTGGACTGGTTAACTCCATAGATTCCCAGCCATGTAAATGTTCCCCCAATAACAATTGTCCAGAAGGTATGTCGTCTCAAAGGGTCAACATCAAAACTAGAAAACAGAAAGAAAAGCAATTCAGTTCACTTATTTAAATTACACATCTCTTTAGCAACAGGTGGGTGATTTTCCAGAAATATCTGGTCTGTCCTGCCCTCTAAATCAGCAGTACCACATGGATAATACTGCCTTCCAGCACAGACAACATCAATTGTGGTTTAGGTTTGGAAGTTTCTTTACTTTTACATTGGAACATTGTCAAGTCAGGGTAAATATCTATGATGCAGACTTAGTCCAAGGACCAATCGGTTGAGGTAGATCACATTTATTAGGCATTTTGTGCTCGGATTTCAGATCTGTGTCAACTTTTAAGCAGCAGATCTGCAAGACGTCCTGCCTGGGACCCCGTCCTTTGCAAGGAACAAAGCCACTTACTACACTCAATCTTCCAAACTCTTAGGTACGTCATCACGATGTGTGGTTTTCTTTGCAAGAAATTGCTTCAGCTGCAATGTTATCTTTTTTTTTTTAGGCAATTAAATTTGATTACTCGGTAATTCTAATCAGTATGAGTACACCTTTGTGTCTTGCATCTGTTGCTTTTGCAATTCTGCTAATCTTGAAGGATATAGCAGATAACGTTTGACCTTGCTGCTAGATTCTGTCAGTGACTTGCCTTGATCAATGAACTTTTCAGTCAAGGCCACAAACAACCAGAGAAGAGTCAATCTGCTATCCTGCTGCACCATTGCTACCTGCTAGGGTGGGCATACTTAAAAAGAAGCTTCAGTTTTATGAATAGAAGATGGAAGATAAATACAATTGGAAGGAATAATTGGGCTGAGTTTGTAGCTACAGAAAGAACAATGACAATGCTCCTTTTCAGTTCAGCATGGCTTTGGTTTCTTCAAAGAGGGTAACAGAAAGAGAAGTTAAACTCTGCTGAAGGTCAACTGCATTCCTAAGAAATGAAGAAACAGGGAGTGGATTTGGGTCACCCAGGTTGTTCACTGGTAGTATAATAACAAGTCTGAGTATATTTGACTTAGGGTTTCTAAACATTAAATATACAAAAGGAAAAGATGTGCACCATTTGTTTCTTACTCAAATACGTTTAGTCGTGATCCTTCATAGGCAGTTTCCCAGACCTTCGTCGTTCCACCATTCACAATAGTTCCTTGAATCAAAACCGCCAAGAAGCCAATGACCATGACAATCATTTGAAGTGCATCTGTCCAGACAACGGCTTTTAATCCTCCCTGAAACAGAAATAACCTGTATGCTCTCATCTTCTTTCCAGTTGTTCAAATACAGAAAAAAGGTAGAAAGACCCCTTATTTCGGGCATTTGTGAGCTGTGTGTATAGCTTCTAGCAAATCAGGACTCTTTCCTAAACCTTGTATTCTCCCATGACGGTTGTGGTTTTGCAGGTCAGGAAATGACACAGTCTAAATGTTTTCTTCATAGTCATATAAGGACATTTGACCTCCAGTTAAATGCTTTTTTTCCTGCCTCTTTTATATGCATTTGAAGAATATTCCCGTTCGGTCCCCATGTGTTGCCAGGTGGCGTCCCTGGTGACAGGGAGGCTGGATTAAAATGATCTCTAAGGTCCCTTCCAGCCCAGGCCATTCTATGATTCTGTGTTCTAGGGAACACAGGCTGGCCTGTTTGTATTTCCTGTAGCACCCTGAGCACTCCTCAGAGGCCAGGGCTGTGTGATTAACCCAACCCAGAAAAACAGCTCCAGAAACTTTGCAGTCCAGCTTTCTTCCACAGCTACTTTCGTATTTAATCAAATCTGTGCTAGAACAACATATTAAGTGCTTTCAACAAGGGTGGGCTGAAATATCGAAAAATTCATTAGTGGTAATGAGAAAATAAGTAGGGCTGTATCCTGAGCCCCAGGACTCTGCAGCTGTTGATCTTTCTTGCAACCTGGGGTCTCATGTTGCTTCCACTGAGAAGCAAAGCTCTCTGACTTGTTGATCATCCTTTCTAGGTTTTATCACTCTTCCCCTGATCTGGGGTGACACTAGAGGCACATTTTTCATTATAATGTTTTTCAGTCTATAACTAGTAAAAGATAGGAAGAATTGTCTTCTCAAAAGATTCAGTATGGCAGGGGAAGGTTATTGCCTCCTTATCTGGAGTCTCCCTCAGGCTGTCTGCCTTAAGCCTTGAGACATACAGCAGAGGATTTGAGAGAATATTTTTTTTATTATTTTTTTCCACGTAGACTTACTTATACCACAGAATCTAAAAGAAATTTCTCTCTGTGTTCTACTACTTTAAACTTCAGCCACTCAGACTGTGTTTAGAAGCTGCCCTTCTGTGACAACGTGTTGTGTATAAAGGATGGGTGAATTAACAATCTGCATTCCAGCTGTCTGGTTATGCCTATTACGTACCAGAGTGCAATAGAAAGTGCAGACAACTCCTGTTGCAACTACAGAGCCCCAGAGATCAAAACCAGTGACTGTGAAACCAAAGAAAACCAAATGGTTAGTGAAAGGGGGTAGGTCATCTGACTGGTAACAGAAAAACTTTGAGCAGTAAAAGGATGAGAGTAATTACTAATCTTAACCTTTTGTGACTATTAGGATACTGTTTTGCATTGTTGTTTTCTTGCAAATTGGATTTAACTAACTTTCAAGTATGTAAAAACAATACGGAAGAAGAATAATTATATTAACTTTGTAAGCAATGCTTTCCTTCTATTCTTAGTCCAGAATTTTCTCTTGAGAAATTTCTTCAGAGATTTCCAAAGAATCATAGGAAAAAACCCAACCCCAAACTAAATTTCTTTCCCGGCGGCTAGGAACATTTTAATGCTAAAATGTGCTGCATTAAAACAAATCTGCATGTTCGTTTTACTTCATAAAGTTACTTTATACAAGATGTACAAATTTGGGGTTGGCTTTTATTGAAGTCTCTCCCACCAGGCATATCTGTTTGTGAAGCGAAATCTATTTGTCTGTTTTCCTCTTATTAACAAAGTTAATATGGCCTTATAATGAACATGAACTGTCACACACATTGCAGTTGACCAACGGAGGAAGGAAGCTCAGCCCTGTGTGAGAGGTGGGATTGGGCGGACTGGGTGCAACTCAGATGACAAACAATGAAAAGAGCCTCCCAATCTTTTCCCAGTTGTTTTTCGTGAAATCAGTTGAGCTACAGAGATTCGTGACATCTTATGGCAGTAAAACAGCCCATCCCATCTATCATGATGGCTGCTGTAAGCCTGGTTTGCAAAGATTAATTAAAGAAGCATGGGGACAGGCAGCAGCACAGCAATCGGTGCCAGGGAATGGAGTTATGCCTGTGAGCGTCTGAACACGGGAGACAGGGAAGGGGGCAATCAAAGTACAGAATACGGTCTTGGATCGTCAGCTTGTACTGTGAACTTTGTCAGGATGTTGAGAAATTGTTCATCACTAACCTCGGTGGGTGGTTACTAACTGCAGAGGAGAGCAGAAGAGCACATAGTGTGGCGTGGGAACTCACCTTGGTTGAGTGCCAGTGATGGAGCATAAACCACTATTCCTGTGTAAAGGACCTGAAGGAGAAAAGGTTGAGAAAAAAACTCACGTGTATGTGAAGGGTCAGTGAAAAAGCTTCTATTTAGAGTGAGGCTCAGAGCAAAATACCAGATCTAGCGGTTTCTTTAGTTCAGCTTGTTGTATATGGCTTTCTGTTTCAGCCTTTACAGAATAAAAATCTTTTATTTAAATCTTTTCTGATGGAAGGGCTATTATCTATCTTGGTATTACTTATTTCATGCCTTGCTAAGATGACAGAAATATTCTAGTCAAATGCAAAGAGAGGTTCTCAAGAAAACACAAGCATGTGGAGACATAACTAATATAATCTTTTGAGGTGATCCCTTCTGGGACCATCATGGGGCTGGAGCTACGTGGGAGTCCTTCCCCAGGAGATGCCTTGTGCAAGAGCTTTCAGATGGCGTACCTTCACCCCGGTGTCATAAATGGGGAACTGGTGAACTAAACGTACCCAGTACAGCCTCTCTAGCTTCTCCAGAAGGACAGAATGCACTCACGTGGAAAGAGAGAGGCTTCAAGGGAGCATAATGAGACCATGAATGTGAGAAGCTGTATGAGCTCGGCACAGCATCCAAGTGTCAATGACAACAAAAATGGCATTTTTAGTCCCGAACAGGAGAAAGCTAGAAAGTTAGGAAAGCAACAATTCTTTCTTTTTAATATACACTGTCCAAGTGGAAAAATTTAGGGAAAGAATGCTCATTAATAATCTCATTGTAAAAAATGTGCAGTCTGAGACTAGTCCATCAAAATGCTGAGTGAAACTAACATAAACAAAAAGCGAATGTCTTCTTACCGTCTGCACGACATAGATCAGTGTTGCAGCAAGACGGACAATCTTGTTAAATCTTAACTCCAAATACTAGGAAAAAGAGGAATCCCAGTAAATCGCACAGCTATTAACCTTTTGTTCACCCTGAGGAACAGCTTGTTATGCAAGTAACAATTACTGGCAACTGGCACTGCTGCTATGAATAATGAACAGGAGAGCATGGTGGTTATCACACAGAGATATCACATTTTAAGAAATTTTCTCATCAGTAGAATGTACTTGAAGTTATACATTGGGTTGCAGTACTCGGTATCTGCTTTTTTATAATAGATGGAATCAAATTGCCAGATCTCGACTAAGTTTGAATTGGATGCTACTGAATTTTGTGTTTAATCCCCTTTAATCCCCTGTCTCTAAACCAGAAGCGTTTGGATACATTTTAAATGTCTTCCAGCTGTAATTTAATTTGTGCTGGTGTGTAAACCCTTACCCTGTCTTTGCTATATATGCATAACAGCAGCTCTGATCCTGAATTTGTGCTTTCTACTTATGCAAAATAAATAACTGGTTTGAATAATGAAAAATACTTCACATATTGATACGCTTGTTCTGTAAAACACTGCCAAAAGCCTTCAGTCAGATTTTTCTTTAAAAATATCTAAATGCATGATACTGACCTCTTTGTTAGAGTAGTGCCTTCTTTTTAAGAATTTTTGCTTACCTCATAAGTGCTTGTAATGCCAGATCTGTAGAACACGGGTAGAAAAAGTTCGGCAGTAAAAAGGATGACAAGCGTATATGAAAGGAAAAACAGCACAAAGGATGCTCCATAGCGATAAATTTCGGAGGGTGTCCCCAGAACAGTGACTGCTGACATGAAACTTGTTGTGAGGGAGAAAGCTATCGGTCCACATGTCATCTGCCTGCCACCCACCAAAAATTCCTTTGAAGTTTTCTTTTTCCTCTCTTTAACTGCAAAAAAGACTCCAATGCTAGCACATACTAAAAATAGTGCTGCAAAAACAACATAGTCCCAAGCCACAAATTTTTTGACTTCTGGAGCAACAAAGTTTGACATGGCACCGGTTGGACAGTTCGCCGCTGGAGGATCCTGCTTTCCTATAGCTCTTGCTCTGAACAAATTAACTCAGTTGACAGCAAAGCTGACGCTTATCTGTAGCCCATTGACAAATAATAAACAGAAAGACTATTCGAGTAGGAGACTTTTTTCCTTTTTTTTTTTTTTTTTAAATCCAGTTCGCTTTTAAGAAAGATAAAAAGTAACAAAGATTGAGGTAGGAAGGTGCTGAATGCACTTAGAACCTCATGGTACTGATGCCTCTGCCAGGCAGGATGGAGCACGAGACTTAGCTGTGCAATCTGTAGAATGCTCCCTTTTTATCTGTGAGGTTTTAATTTAAAGTTAAACATTAGCCTGACACGTTGACTTGATGTGACTCTTTTTGAACCTCTCAGCATTTTTAATGAGAGCAATATGAGAGCAATAAAGAAATAAATAAAGGAGAGCAAAATGAAGAAAAGTTCAGTGTGTGGACCTGTGACCTCAAGGGTGAGTGGCGAAATACCACTGCCAGGGTATCTCCTCTTAAACCTGAGCCGCTGAATGCACCATGCGAGTTAGACTGCATCACTCTTAGATTGCTGAGAGGGTGGGGGGCCTGGGATAAAAATCAAAAATGAAAACTAAAAAAAAACCCCAAACAACAGTAATCTGGGTCAGAAAGTTTCTGTGCTGATCAAGTTACCAGAGGAAGTTGAAGTTTTCTGTAACATCCGTTCTATGATGCCCTAACCAGAGAGGAGACGAGTTGATATCGTCTGCCTTGGCGCCAGCAAGGCTTTTGGCACTACCTCTGCCATAACATCCTCGTTAGGAAGGGGCAGGGAAGATGATTGGGGGACTGGAGCATCTCCCTTATGAGGAAAGGTTGAGAGGGCTGGGACTGTTTAGCCTGGGGAAGAGAAGGCTGAGAGGAGATCTTATAATGTCTGTAAATATCTAAAGGGCGGGTGCAGGGAGGATGGAGCTGGACTCTTCAGTAGTGCCCAGTGACAGGACAAGGAGCAATGGGCACAAGCTGGAACGTGGGAAGTTTCATTTAAATATGAGGAAGAACTTCTTTCCTGTGAGGGTGACAGTGCACTGGCACAGGCTGCCCAGGGAGGTTGTGGAGCCTCTTTCTCTGCAGACTTTCAAAACTCTCATGGACGCAATCCTGCTTTAGCAGGAGGGTTGGCTAGGTCCTTTCCAGCTCTGACAATTATGTGAAAACAAGTGTAATGTAATATATTATTATTATTGGCTAGAACAAATTTTTTAAATTATCTACATGCAGTCACCAAACACAGTTAATTAGCAGCTGGGCTAACGGTGCTGTCATGCCACGATGAATAAAGCAACTCATTGACTCGCATAGTAATTTGGATTGGATTCCAGGAAGCTTTTCTGAACTGCAAAATTCCTTTTGGCATAAATGTAAGCCTGCAGAGATCCTTTTTAAAAAGTTTTCTTTAAGTTATGAATGGTCGTTCTAGAAGAAAAGTATTTTTGGATGATAGTGTTTCACACAGACAGAAAGTAGAAAAAAGCTAAGAGAATAATAAAAAATCAAATTGGAAATGTAACTTTGCATGTTTGTGGTGCTGTGGCCCTTTGTTACGCTTTCAGCATAGCTTCATGGTGTTGTTCAGAATAGTCCTTTTAGCTAAATCTCACATACAAAAACCTCTCAGAAATACAATTTCTGAAGAAGATATGTTGTTTTAAAATACTGTTAAGATACTTGTTGTTCTGTTGTGATGATATTCCTTTTCTGGAAACAAGTGAAATTTTGATTTCCCTGAAATCATAAAAATAGAGGACTTTTTAGTTGTGAAAACGCTTTTGAAATAAAGTTTTAGCCATGGTAATCCAGGGAAGAAGCTTGATTTCTTGAAGCTTCAATACCCCTGTCAGTATCTGACACTGAACCAAGAATCTGACCAGAAATCCAACTTGAGTTGGATTGAGTTTTGAGACTGCTCGCATCCGAGGGCCTATTTCAGTCCCTATTTTGGCATCTGGAATCAGTGCCTGAGATACCAAAGGTAAGAAGTGCTTCAAATTTGCTGCGGCCTGGCAAAAACCTGCAAGGGATGCTCTTCCTGCTGTACCTTTCTGCCCGTGATTTTGGGGAACGTAAGAACAGCCCTTGGAGTGGGAGAGGATAGATCAGTACAGTTCGAATGAATGGGTAGATGTCACTTCCATCTTTTCCTCTGAGATGAGGAGAAGCGCCTTTAATTCAGTGTTATATTCACATAAGGATTCTCCTCGAGCACTTGTCAGATCCATGTGCCTGTTCCTGATCTCCCCCAAAGCGATGCTCCGTGCTCCACACTTGGCACGTTTGCAGGAGAAAGGCAGCAATGCTGAAGCCAACTCGTACATCTGACAGTCGTCTGTGCTCAGTGAATGTCAGCGTGCGGGACAGCGGTTCCGCAGGCTTTTCTAGAGTGGCCTTTCTGCTGCCATTAACCCAAATTCTAGTTCCGAGCCTTTTCAGTCTGAAAAGGGAAATGAAGACTTTGTCAAAAATTTCTACGGTAACACAAATATTTCAAGTCTTGTCATATTAGTGCTTACATAGACTCTTCAGATTTTGGAGTTGTATTTCAGTTTGCACAACCTCTTTCCAGCAAAAAGTGTCTCCCCTTTGGAGGGTGGACAGGGAGGATTTGCTTAGTAGGGTTCAACATACACAGCCATGTTTGGGGGTTTTATCAGCTGAAAAAACTCCCGAATCGAAACTTTTCATGATTTTTACTTTAGTAATCTGAATTTTCCTTCCAAATCACAGTTCCTAAACTAATTTAGCACAGGTATTTTATAGCTAGATATATATATATAAAGTTTGGTTTTCACATGTGTTAAAGTATTGAGGATTTGGAGAGAGGGTTCTTTTCACAAAGTAGGTACCAGAGAATTAAAGTCACATTTAACTACGTGCCTGAAAAAGAAATAATAACTGTTTTATTGTGGAAAAGTAAATTTCTGGAACACAAAGTGCACTGACAATCAAAGGAGTATCATTCAGAAGTCTCTGTTAAACTTAACGGTTATTATCTCTCCTTGACAGTGGACTTTGTATTTTTTTAAGAGGCTCCTTTTTAATGATTACTCTTTTCTCAGAAAGACGTGCTCCTTTATCTACATGAAGATCATTATAACCCGGTAGCGTGGGGAGCTGGATGTGTTGCTTAGAGTTTCAAAAGGGCCTGTTCCCAGGGACACGGAGTCTTACCCCTGGGATCGCTCTTCCCCAGCAGTGCCAAGCCGCCTTGGGGCGGGTGGCAGGGACCGTGGCCAGCGGTGAGGTCTCACCCATCCACCTGCTTTATTTTGCACGTTGGGATGCAAAGTTCTCAGAGTTATTTGCGAATGCGGCCGCATGCTTGGTGAGCGTGAGAGGGCAGGGGGGGCAAGGCTGCGCTGCGGAAGCTTAAACTGCAGTGGTTGGTGCAGGTTCTTGCAGGGAAAAGCATAGGGTTAATGATATGAGAAGACATAATTTATTTATTTTTGGCTTAGCTTAGCAAACTAAGGCCGTTAGTTTGGGTTTCTTGTTTCATTAGTTGAAGCAGTTAACAGATAAAGAAACTTGTGGGCTGACAGAAGAATGAGCTGTCTTGTTCACAGCACATCTTGTCTAAAGACAGCAGTCGAGGACTGAATAAAATAGCAGTTTGTTTTAAAATGAGGATGAGGCACAGCAAAAGTAAGGCACCTTATATGCTGATGAAAAAGCACTTCAGGGATTACGTAGCAGCTGAGAAAGCAAGAGGGAGCTGAGATCTCACTGCAGGGGATTTAAGAGTAAAGAAGCTCAGAGTGCTCTTTGAAAGGATGAAAAAGTAATGTGTGCAGTTAAAAGCTTCAGAAACCAAAGTCATCTGTGTTGGTCTTCAGTTGTTAATAAGTAGCAGAAATACTGCCACAGGACTGCCAGAAGCCTTTGGAAACAGTTTCACAGCAACCTTAGGAGTAGAAAGGTGATGTGTCCTTAACAGGACCATCAACAGCAGTTCTGTTAAGGTTCTCCAGGAGTCCTGTTCATGGACAGCTTTAACGAGAGTCCCTACTTAGAGTAACACTTACCCACGTGTTACCCTGCTAAAGGGAAAATTCAGGCACTCACTGAGGAATGAAGCTGTTTAACACTAAATTGGTTTGGTGTATCTCCCCAGATTGGAGGTATCCTGCACTCTAATGGACTTGTGCTATAAAAAGTACCTTTTTCCACATCGTAGAAAACCCAAATCAAAGGGAGACCCTTTTTAGTAGGAGTTGGAGACCCGTCATCTTTAATAATTCTTTTTTATTTATTGATTTTTCACTTTTACTTTTCTGTATTCTGTATACTTCAAAGGGATCTCTCCATCCTGTTTTGCTTATATGATTTCCCTCCCCTTGTATACTTGCATCCTTATCTTGGTATAGATTACAGAACAATATGACTATACTGAAAAAAGAGTTTGTGCATTTTTCTGCAAAGAGAAGCTGCTGTTGATCCATTTAACTACTTGGATGCTGCTTGTTATCTTTGCACTCCTAAATTATTATCCATTCTTTTTTTCCTAGCTTAAAATGAAATGATCAAAGATAGAGATCTAGTCATAGTTAAAATAAACCCATAAATAAATAAACAGAAATTTGCCTGCGACTATACAATACATTTCTCTTGAGAGAACTGGGTGAAGATCTGGCCTCTCCAGGCTTGCCTCCAGCACACAAGTGATGGGGTGTGAGGTGAGTTGGAAAGGAGCTGGGCCATGGCTTTACTGTAGGTCTTTTCTTTGACAGATCTTCTCTCCTGCCTTGCATCTGAGGGCCTAAAGCTCTTACTGCTCGGCTAAAATCTCGTGATTACATTAAATTCACGTCCATGAGCTTTTGTATGGACCTTTACCTGGGTTATCTTTAAGGCTGTAGAAAGCTTCTCTTCATTCCCTGAAGAGCCAAAAAGCAGAGAGAGGAGGGAAAACTTCTGGAGGGTGCCAAAAATAATGTGACATGAAGTGAGCATTAGGAATTGGTGAAAATATGTTTTGCTTAATGGAAAACAAACTTTGCCCCTAAACAGGAGATAGCAGAGGAGTTCACGTGCGGTGCCACGTTAGGCTGTTTTTGTAAGAGCTGAGCACGTGCTCTCCACCTCATGTGAAGCTGGACCTGTGATGTGCTGCCATAGTAATTGCTTTGAAATCAGACAAAGAGACATCAGAACAGCATGAATAGCTGTAAAAAAGTCTCTGGAATTTGCTTATGTGAACAATTACTCCTACATCTGTTGGTTCTTTTTGATAAATTGCTCGGCTTTTTATGTGCTGTGGACTCCAGTATAGCAGGGACACTTTTGTTCTTCTTGTTTTGGGAAACTAGAAATGTGACTCAGGGATAACCTAAGGAAAACTTGTGCCCAGCTTATCTGGGGATGGGGTGTGCAGACAGGAAGCAGATTGCATTTTGGACACAGACCCAAGAGAGCATCTCTGAGCAGGTAGTGTAAGGAAATTGGGAGAATAAACTAAAGAAATAACTCGGAGCGACCCCAACTATCGTGAACCATAGTGAAGGAAGCAAAACCTCAGCTGGAGGCGCGTATCAACGGGCCTTTTAATTTCCTCTAGAAGTATGTACATAACAGCTCCCTGCTCAAAAATGAGCATCTTCCTGATGCCCAGGAGCAGCGTTTGCAGGGTTCCAGGGCTGTGCCCGCACCCACCCAGCCTGTGGGCACCAGCACCTAGTGTCAGCAGGGACCTCCAAATCCCACCAGTTTTGCTTTATCATATATTGGCAATAAATTTGTTGTATGCTGGCAAATGTCCCAAAAATCACATTGTGTGTGATTTGTGTCTATATCTTATTATATAAAATGTGATTGCCTCATGGCCACCTGGTTCCCCTCCTTCCACTTTGTGCCTTTGCGTGGACACATGTGTGTGCATAAATATGTATAACAAACAAGTTTGAATTAGAGGTGCTGTGAAGAATTGGTGTGTGTTTCTTCTTCCATCCGTCATGTTGGTTTTGGTTTTGAATTTATTTCTTTTTCGTGTATATCAAAATACTTTGTGGTGGTTCTCAGTGTAAGTTGCAGGGAGTTGAATGCTTCCCTTTTTTTTTCAGTCTGAGTCGTTTACTCATTTGAAAACTTGACTCCAAGGACACATGTTGTACAGTTTTGGAAAACCAACCCCTGAAGCTAAGCAGAGAAAAGAAAAATATTATGATAGTAGGATGTGGTCTATGAATGGTAATAAATTAGACATTGAAACTGAGGACATCAAATAAATTCAGTTTCAGCAATAAATTCTTCATGTGGATGTTTGCTATACATTAAGGCCTACAGTGGAAACGTGGAAAAGCTGCAGTTTTAAACACATCCTTTAAGGAGAAAACCTTCTCTTTTATATTATTTTGTGTAAATGAAAACAGGATATCGCTCTGTAGCATCTTTACTCTATGATGTCTTGATGGACTGTAAAATTACAAGTGAAGTAAATATTGCCTGTCTATTGCAGGCTTGAGAGTAGATCAATTACTTTGCTTCTATTTTCATGTTCCTTTTAAATCTGTGACAGGGTAGCTGAAAAATTCAGGGTAAGTCACTTGCTGTTGGGAGTCTGTTAACTTCACTGATGAAGAATTTTGGACGCAGGGATGACAGGAATTTGTTTTTCAGTCTTATATTTTTTGCAACTCATCTCACTGCTCCTCCCTCCTGCACGTACTGTGCCCGGTTCAGAGTAGCAGTACACAGAATTTTTGGATAATGTGTTTACTACTGTCGCCTGGGTTTTTCCCTGCTTGTTTCAAAGTCTGGTGTTTTGGTTCGGGAATTTTACTTTGCTTTTTTCATTAACATTTTTGCTGTTCTATTTTTGGTGGTGTTTTACCCTGTAACATCTGTGGAACAGTAATTCTCTATTGCATTCTATTTGGCAGAGTGAAGGGAAAAACAAAAGAGAGGCAGCTGTCTTTTTGTTGTTGTTGTTTAATTTTTTTGAGTAGAGCACGTCTATGGGTGAAGACTTGGAAACAGGACTTCCGACCCGCTGCCTCTCTCCTGCCAACTGGCTGTGTGGCTCTGAATTAGTAATTCAGTATTTCGTCTTCTTTTTCCTTAGGAGAAGAAAATAAAAAGGCCAGATCCTTGACTTGGGATGTAGGAAAGGCATGGCTAATCAGCCTTTTAACAGGTAGCCAAAAGTTACTTGCATCCAATGGTGCTGGATTTGGAAGCACTTTGAGATGGGTCGAGATCTCTCTTACAATGCAACAGTATCTGTGTCACTGTATCACTACTTTTCTCAGCTCTGTCCATAGATGTCAACAGACATTTGGACTTATGACCTGAACGCTCTGCAGGCTGTAAATCTTTGATTTATAACTGTAGGACAAGCTGTAGGACACATTGCTCTCACAATGTTATCTGGTAATTTAATTACATTAATACAGATGAGCAATCACAGAAACACTGTTCCTCTTGACTACCACAGTGTGTGTTAAACATTTGTGAATTCATTTTGCAATACACATAGTTCCTTATCATTTTTCTACAGAAGACTTGGCAACTAGACATAGCTCCGTGACACAGCAACAGCTGATAACTGACATCTCTGGAGGAGAAACGAGAGCGCAATAACTTGGAAATTAAAATATAGAAATTGGAACATTGCTGTATTGAAGGCTTGAACTAATCCTCTTTTAAAAGTGATTGAGAATGATTTAGTATTTTTGCCTTTGGGACCACAAGTGAAATTTCTAAAGCATGGTTTGCTCTGCTTTTACATTGATGTGATGGAGACTTGGGCAGTGTAATTAAGTATCTTGGTTACAACTGAGTAGTATTATGAGTAACAGTAAGACTATCACTCTTGCAATTCACTTTCGTATTTACATCACAACTTTCTTAAGAGTTGGTTAATTTGAAGGAAAGGATGTAAGGACTGTATTTAATTTATTGAGCAAAGACCTTTACAATGGGGGTAAAATATCTATACTGACACCACTTTGCTGCCTGTGTTGTAGTGACTAGCGTTTCTGGGCTTTGTGTGGGTACAGCTCCTGCAGAGCAGGAGAGGAACACCAGAAGCTTCCTTGTTCATGTACCTCTTTAAAACTGTATAGGCAGGTCATGGTAGCCAAATTCCCATGTTATTTCCAGTTTTTACTAGATGAGAGAACCACTCCAGCTCGTATTTTACTGTCTAGTATCTACTCTCCTTTTATTTCTCTTTCATAGCAATGCAACTGGGCTCTTTTCTCCTAAATCAGATCTCATGCTCTCTCTGAATGCCAACAGAATTTTTGCCTTCCTACACTGAAGATGCCTGTTACTTAATAGCAAAATTTAAACTAGGAAAAATACACTTTTTAGTTTCAAAGATTAAAGTGACTCCTCTTCTTTTGGACAACCCAAGTATTTTTCCATACAATTATCTGAAGTACAGCTGGTCATGCTGTGGGTTGGGTTGGTTTTGGGGATGTGAGGAAGGAAGAGGAGTTGTTCTTAGAAATTAGTACTTAGAGGCTTCAGGAGAATTGGGGAGGGGGAGGCTCTGTCACTTTTTTCTCCAGCTGAGTGTGTAAAGATTTTGTTGCTTTCAAATAATTCAGGCTCTAGAGAGCCTTGAAAAAGGTGCATAGAGATGCAAAAGGTGTTGGTGTGATAGGGCTTTCCAGAAATTCAGAGTTGCGGAGTGAGTGTTATGTGTAAGGAAGTAGAGATGAAAGATCATTTTATAGGAATGAAATGCAAACCTTTATGGAAGGTGACAAGAAGACCGTGAGATGGAGAAATAAAGTCATCGATTTAACAGAGCTTTGTCCTCATTTCTTCTGTTGATGAAACTCAAATTGTTGAACTCCATTGAAACTCCAAATTGAAACTCCGTTGTTTCTTGTCATATTCTGTCTCTGTTTTCAGTAAGATTACTTTGAAGGTATAATATTTTATAAGTGATGCTTTGGCAGGGACTTGGGCCCTAAAAGTCTTAATTTCTTGTCTTATCTAACTCCAATGTAAGTGGAAATGCAGCAAAATGACTGCAGGTAAGGAAAGGATTACACTTACATTAGACTGAATGTAGCTAGCTCAGCTGCCAAAGGGGACTCGGATGGAGGGGCCCTTCTACCACAAAAGCCTTAAATCAAGGTCAGCCTTCAGCATGTAGACACACAAAGGTAATGACACGTCTGGTTCTGTAATTCTCTGGTGCTGTGTTCATCAATGTCTGGCATTTGATTTCATTTTTTAAACTTGTGCAAGACGTGGGAGACATGCACGATGGGTTGTTCTTGAAAGTTAGTCAGTGAGTTACTAAATTCTTTGTACTTGGTTTAACAGATAAATAATTTCAAGTTTAGAACAATATTAAATGTTAAAATGTAACCTCATTGCTGCACATTTTACATGGAAGTATTAACAATGATTTCATAACTAAAAGGGTGGGTTGGGTTTGTATTCCATTTTTTATGCAACCGAGAGATGCCTGGGAATTTGCAGTTGAACTCTAAAAGCAGAAAATATTAAATACAACAGCAATCACCAAATTTACATACATACAAGGTAGTAGATTTGGCACCTGCGAGGTGACTAATGATATTGAAAGTGTTTATGAGTACTTGTGATATTAGAATCATAAAACCATTAAGGTTGGAAAAGATCTCTGAGATCAAGTCCTAAAATGCCATTTCTACACATTTTTTGAACGCCTCCAGGGTTGGAGACTCCTCCGCGTCCTTGGGCAGCCTCTTCCAGTGCTTCACTACTCTTTCAGTAACGAAATTTTTCTTAATATCCAATGTAAACCTCCCCAGTGCAACTTGAGCCCATTTCCTCTGATCGTATCACTTGTTAATTGAGAGAAGAGACAGAGCCCCACATCATCACAACCTCCCTTCAGGTAGTTGTAGACATCTTGAAAAAATTTTGCTCTTCAACTTCTGAGGTGCTCATGTGAATCTTTGAAATAAAATCTTCTACCTGAAATGTTTGTCATCTTCAGATCTAATCCAACTCAAACAAGATGCATTCGCACACAGGGTATCTGACTAGGTGGTCATAGCTGTTTGTGATGGCCTTGTTATTTACATGTTTATCCTCTTCATTAGGATATTTGAAATGTTTTGGTTATGGCTGTCACAAGGAATTTGTGACTCTTAGCAAATGGTGCATGCAGCTATTCTTCAATGCTTCCAGTTTCTGTACCAGAAACCAGGAGTCTGACATGTACATGCAGGATCTTGGGGAGCCTGGCAAGAGGCTGAAGCCTTCTCTTGACACACACTCAGAAATCGTGCTGTAGAAAGTGGGAGCTTTCCCCCATGCTGTGAAGAAAATGCTCAGCCCCTTGCAGCATCGTGCTATAATGTGCAGAAGTCATTCCTCACGCTCCAGATGGTCCTGGCTGCATGGGTCGTCTTCAGGTACAGCAACATAAATTCATTTTTCTGTCTTCTGTTCTAACAACTCCTTCAGCAGACAAAATAACCCAGTAGGAAATAAGACACCATGCTGAAAAATACTCTGCCTTTTACAGTCCTTCATCTGGAAAATAAATCAGGTAGAAAGAAAAACAATAAATCAGGATCAGTGGGAACATTAAAAAATGAAGTTAGTGTTAATTTAGTTAGGAGACTACAGAAATGATCTTTCCTTTTTCTTCTCCATTATTTTTTTTCCTATGGTCTATTAAATGACTTTTTTTTAACTCCCATCCCTCCACTCCTCCTCTGGAAAACAGAAAATCTAAAGAAGCAGGACAAAATATTACCACAGAGCTGGGAGATCTTAGCATAGGGATCATGTAGCCTGTTTTTCCAATTACACGAAACCCTTGTGTATGTGTGCTGATGGAGATATGTGTGTGCGCCTTAGGCTTAGGAGCAGATCCCTTTTTTAATGCTCTAGACATTTGCATTACTGTTCTCAATCTGTCCAAGTCCTGTGGATGAGAGCTGGAAATACAGTTTGTTCCTGCACACCAGGGCTTTGATTCTCCTGCTGCAGAAGACAAGTAAATCCTATTAAGGTTGATGGAGATCTATTGATGTCTTGTTGGGCTCGAAATCTGGGTCTGAAAGAAGGGCTGCAGATCGGACTTCACATGCAAGGCTGACTAAAAGATTATTTTAGTTTCTTTATGTACAAAAGGTAAACTTTGTTACAGTAGTCCAAATTTTTCTTTCTTCAAAACCTTGTTGAACAGCCCTCCTTGACTGCTGGCACATTAAAGCAGCCTGGCCAAAGCCTTTGCTTTCTGTTAAAGGGGAAGATGGAGCCAAGTGCTCTCTTGTCTCAAGAGGATTGGAAATATCAGCCGATGCTTCGAAACACAGATTTATTTAGTGTAAATTATTATTGCAGATTAGAAGCAAGAGTGCCCTGGGTTAAAAGCAGTATAATGTTTATAAAGAATGTTCATAACATATTTATAAAACTAGCGCTTTCAAAATAGATCAGCCAGGAGATAATTTTGTGCTGTAGATGCTTCTCGTAGCCGTATCATTCAACTTATTTATCTTTCTGGTCCGTGTTTTACTCAATCTGAAACAGTATACTGAAACAATTTTTCTCCATAGTTATTACTACTTTTCTCCATAGTAGTAATAACTGAGTCCATGAGGCATAAGAGTTTGTGCTTTTAATGGCTTCCAAGCCCTGATTTCATTTCAGGAGTTAATTTGCTGGCCCTCCCCTGGGAACACCAGGCCCCCCACAGCCACAGGCTTCTTGGAAGCTCGAAGCACTGCCCCAGCTGACTCAGGACAGTGGAATGTCCAATCAGTGTTTTTCACTGGTCAAGTTGGTTTGAAGTCTCCCAAAGAACAACGTGCTCAATTCACAAGATTTTAAATAGGTAAATAAAGTTGGGCAGTGGTGGTTTAATTAAAACTTGGGAGATTGCGTTCTCTGCAAAAATGTCTTATGCCACCGTAGAATCATTTAGGTTGGAAAAGACCTGTAAGATCACAAAGTCCAACCATTAACCCAGCACTGGCAGGTCCACCACTAAAAGGCTCCTGTTCAGTATCAGCTCCTCTGTGTGTCTGGAGAACAGAATAACCTCAGATAAAAATTAGGGGAGGGATGAATCTTGGAATAATCATCACGTTTGCAAGCACGTTCATCATGGGTTTTGGAAGGAGATGGTGAAGGAAAAATTTTGAGGTAATGAAAACCAAAAAACTTTCCCAGTTCATGTGAGACTTCAGGACTTTTAGATGTCTATAAATGTGGTACCAATATTACAATAATAGCTGGACCAGTTTGACACACTTCAAACCATCAGTTTAACATCTGTGGCTTATAAAAAGCATGGAAATAATATTTAAGGCTAATCAAAAGACTACATATGTTGTAGTAATCGTGTAGGAGAAGACAAATGTACTTTAGGAAAGAAAAATTTAGTACTGGTTTTTCTGAATTGGTACACACACTATGATGTAAGTGTTGTGATTAATATTGTATTTCAAAACAAGTCCCATAACATGTCAGCATAAGTGACTTTCTGTAGCATGAACAGCAGATTAGGGACAGAATGACACAGAACTAAACCAAGCTTCTCTTCTTCTAGCATAGGTGGTGACATTCCCATTCTCTTGGAAATTCACCCTTGAGCCTTCAATAGCAAAATTGCTGTGAATGTGAGTTCAGGTTAGAAAGCATATTGTAATGAGAATGTGCTGTGATCTTTCTGTACTCTTTTAAAAAGTTAACAAGTTCTACACATATACTCTGCTAGCTTGTTTTTAAATAATAGCTGTAGGCACAAACATGGCTTGTAGCTAGTTTAGCATTGTAAGAGTTGTGGTTTGTGCCATTGTAACTAATTACATGAACTAAATGGGAAACATCTGTTTCACTGTCCCATGGCCTCCGCCATACATCAAAATGTGAGTTGCTGTGAATATCCTAATGCCACCAGCTTATCCACATCCTTCTCCAAACCACTTCACCAGAATTACAAACATGTCTTAGAAAATAATGACAGCCTGGACTTCTATGAACAGCCTCTGAATAAATCCACAGTACTTTCCTGTGACCTACTGAGAAGTGTAGTCCTCCTCTCTTTTGTGAGGTTCTAACGTGTTGCAGGGAGAGCTGCACCAGCAATATTTGTTGCTCTAAAAGGAGCAAGGGTTGGCCAAAGCAGTGTCACTGGGTGGCTGAAGGAATGTGGAGAGGTGATTTTGTTTCTCAGCTCATCTTTTCTGTCTTGTATCCATTTCAGTGATACAGGGATACCTGGTTTTCACTATCCTTCTCTGGGTCCTCAGCTAAAGAGAGCCTTTATTTCCTCTGAGGTCTTTCAGAGTTATTGTCAAACACGATTTTAATGCATCGCTTTTCTTGCCACAGCAGACTTGGATGATAGACCCTCCATGGCACAATGCTCTAAACATCTGGGTAGTGATCCCACAAGCTTGTTCACAGTCAGTCCAGATTTCGATTCTGTGTGTAGTGTCTTGGATCTGGAGCGAGGGAGTACTGTCAGGGCTTGGGCAACATTTGATCCTAATTCAAAAATAATTCAAGCTGTGTTTAAGTGCTTACTTGGAATATCTTGCTGCTTGGAGATTTTATGCTGGCAGTCACACGAGTTATCTAAATTGTAGAATCATGGAAAAAGTGTATTCTTATTGAAAACTGGCTCGTTTTGTTGTAAACTGGCTAGAACCCAGAATACGCTATGAGGCACACTTGTTCAAAATGAAAAGATATTTACAGTTAATGTTTTATGGGGATTAATTTTTATTTTCTAAAATATTATTTTTTATTCTTATTTCTAAAATTGATTCTGTCCTTCAGCTGTTTTTGTTCACTGCCTGTTTCTTGCTGACAACTGTTCCCAAATGACTTTAGCTAGTGTTGCTTGATTGACCACTACCAGGCTACCTTACCTCTCTGTTTAGAGCTCACTTACAAAATCTCAGTTTGCCTCAGATATTTTCCCAGACCTAGAAGCTGGTCTAAATTGATTATGATAAAACGTGGGCTCTAGAATCTTCCACTCCTCAAACAGTCTGTGCTCCTGCACGCTGCTCTCCTCCCCTGTGAACTTCAGGGACTTCAGAAATTCAGTCTGGACCTCTATGACACTTCTACAAATATATTACTGCAAGGGCTATTTTTCTGGCTTGTGCTATACATTCCTGGTAAGATTAAGAGGATGTCATCAGCTCTTTTAAATCAAGTACCTTTATCTACTGCTTCAGGCCCATGTCTTTGACTGTTGCTCTTTTGCCAAAAGAATGTTTCCC
>NW_009734390.1:18155-51645 GCF_000703405.1 Apaloderma vittatum | reverse complement strand
GAAATGCCTCATAGAAATTTGCAAGGCAACCTTTGGCTGTTGGACTCCATGTCCAGCAGCTATCTCTGTTAAGATAACTTAAAAAAAAAAAAGGTGAAAAAAAAAAAATCAACCATGGACCAGCAGGTGGTGTGTTGTGATCATAGATCACCTCCAAATTTTCTGACTCTTAGCTTTGTGTTCTCCCATCTATTCCTTGCATCTACCCATTGCCATGTTCCTAGACAGTAAGAGATGGGAGATAGGACACACTATTGATTATTTATATTCTTGGTGTGAAGCATTTTAAGGCTGGAGCCTACAGGGTTTGTTAAGATACAATAATGGTGATCTGCTTTGGCTGAGCTGAAGGCAAAAGCACCCATTTATGCAGTTACATAATGAAGATGGAGAATTTGAGTTCTCCATCCAGTGGAAAGAACTATGGAAATTATATATATGTTTATATATGTTAAAGAATATTCAGTAATCTGTATGTGAGAAAGTAAACCAGAAAGGGATCTAAAATTACTTTACTGAGTGTAAGAAGGAATTTGATAAAATGTTGGGGTTTGACATCGTGAATATTTGCTCATGGAAATAAAACACATGGCTCTTAAATGGAAAATTAGCAAGGAGAAATATTTTCAATCTAATGATAAAACAGGTGATCCTGATTTGTACTTCTGTCAAAAACAGTAAGCAAAGTCAAACATCAAATATGACAATTTATATATCTATAGATGTATATAGACACACATACGTATAATGTGCCCTACACGTTGAAGGTTATACCCCAGTCACCTTAACGAGTTGCCAGATAATAGCACCAGAAATGAAGTTATTTCAGTGACTAACAAACTGCATGCAGCTGACAGGTTCCTCAAAACAGCAGCGAGGAGCAGGCACGATGTCTCTCAGCTAAGCAGTTACTGTAGAAATTGCAGCGAGTCTTCTCCGGCACAGGCTCCTAGAGCCTTTGACAGAGCTAAGGGGAAAACATTTTGTGTGAATGTTGTCGGATGGAGCATCTTTCCAGCGTGTCTGAGCATTGATACCCCTGAGGCAAACAAAAGGAACACAGTTTCAGGATCTGAAACACGTTAGATTGATGGCAGTGTTTGGAAACGAAGTGGTGGGGGTGAGAGGGTGTCCCCTGTGCCCTTCCATTTCCCGCTGTAGTGACAGCTGCTTGGCAGTGAAAAATCTGGGGATCTTGTTTCCAGGCAAATGAGATGTTGATGACTAAAGTAATCTGGAAGTACATGGAGAGTTTATAATAAGAAATACAGTGACGAATATATTTGTAATGTTGAAGAAACTATCCTAAATTGCTTAATGGTAGAGAATCCAACTCAGCTGGACAGGGTTCTGGCCCTTGACTGGAGATCCACAATTACTCTTGAGAACGCTCTTAAAGCATTTTTTTCAAATATTTCTAAATACTTCCAAAACTTCGGAACTAGTGCAAGCTAGTGAAAGGAGGAGTCTCAGTCACAAAGGCAGGTTTCCTTAGTAGCTTCACACTGATGATCTACATGAGAGCTTAATCAAAGAGTCTGAATCTCTTGCTACCACGTCCAGTTAAATAAGAGTAACAGAGACCTGTTGGGGCCAGCAGCCAGGCACGCTGCATGTGCCGTGCCAGAGCGCTGCGTGCTTGCCTGCTGTACAGGGGTGCCCATGGGCTGTTTGGACAGCACGTGCTGTCACACATGGAGATGTCCACCTCCAGGCAGGACAACCCATGGTGGCTGCTGCTGCAGCCTGGACCTGGACCTTTCCCACTCCCCTGGGGATGGAGAGGACATTGCATGTGCAGGAGGAGGAGGTGGAAGAGGAAGAGGAGTGGCGGGTGACCTCAGAGGAGAGAACAACAGCATCTCTCTTTCCTAGTGCTGTCCCCAAGCCCCAGCTTCTTGCTTCAGGAGTTACCTCTGTGCCCTCCTATCCAGAGATCTCTGGCTACCCCGTCCCTGGAGTTATTTAAGTAAGGACTCGGGCTCACTCATAAGAAAATCGGGAACATTTCTTATCTATTTCTGTACTTGCAGTACTGGTCTCTGACCAGATTAGGCTTCTAATCACCTGTTTTGTCAAGTTGACATAGTTATTTATGATAAACAGTCATGGGCTCTCTCTTGTGCTGCAGTGTGTTCCGCTTTCTTGGGAAAAAATGTAGAAATAAAACGAATTTAAAAACTCCAAAGCCTGGCCAACAAAAACACCCCCAAACCAACAGGTAAACGGAATCATAGAATCATTTAGGTTGGAAAAGACCTTTAAGATCATTGAGTCTAACCATCAGCTGCTGTATATAATACCGTTAGCTCAGTATAAGCACTCTCAGTTCAGGGAACGGCAGTTCAGGTCTGGCCTGTTTTGCACGTAGGGTTGTTCACTTTAGAAGTGACAGGTAATGTGAATACCAAGCCTGAGCAGCTCAAGGAGTTGAGGAAATAACCCCTTCCCCCTTCCTCGTTATTTGGCACACAGTAGATATTTTAGATGCTCATTTGTAGTGAATTGTGTGAGATTTTGTTGTCTCCAATCTCATAACCCCTCAGTCTGATGTTCTTGGCTCAGAGCACCCTGTTCTCATACTCCTCTGGCAGTCTAGCAAACCAGCAGCCAGCTCTGCTATTTTTCATTTGTGAAATAGAATAAGCAATTTGACCTGCAGAAGTATTTTTCATTTCTAGTTGCAAAGCCACAGACTTCACCAAGATGTAAGAAGCTCTTTGGGTTCAGCACATTATTAGGGGTTTGTCAAATGATGCTTATAGTTCAGAAATCGGTTGCAGTGCTACCTTGGGAAGTAAAGACAGCATGTTCTGTGTTCTCTCTGGAGTGGAAGTTATGTTTTCTCTAATGTACCTGTTGAAATTATGAAGTGACTTTCCATTTTCAGATTGAGCAGGCCACATACTGATTTTGTTTTACTACAAATGAGTGGAGTATTAGGTTCTTAACAGCTAAGTCATTTGAAATGAAATGTTGGTGACACCTATCCTGCAGTCACAGAAACCTGAGTGTACATTTAGTTTCCATGTCTGTGAAAGACCCATAAACCCTTTTGAAGCATTTGTTTGGCATCTTCCAGCAAAGAACAGCAGATTTTTCTGTTGTGATCTTCAAACTTTTGAAAAGTAAATATAGGTACGTAACCTCTAAAATGGATTGTGTGTAAATATACACACACTCTGCCATTCTCTGGCAACAACAGAAATTGTTTGATCCATGCAGTCAGTTTTATTTATAATGTCTTGGATAATCTTATTTTCTATTGATCCATCCAAGAGATTCTATGAAGCTGCTCTTTCCTTGGCTTATATGATGCGACATACGCATCCTGTCACCAGCACGGCTGCTTGGACACCAGTTCAGTCCAGCCAAGAAACAGCTGGAAGGGGCAAGTGGAAGCATGTGATTTTCTCCTGTTTATCTTGGCATTTTAGACCAGTGTGAGCTTTTCCAGACTTAAGTAGTCATTAATACCGAAGAGAGGAAATAAGTCATTTATGTCAAAATAGAGAATGAATGCAGAAATAAATATTTTTTGCTAACTGTAAATTTAGCATAGCTGGGAGTCTTGTATGGGCTGGAGAGAAGACCATTACCAGAAAGGGAAACTTCTGCACATCATAGTATCTACCAAGTCTTAGAAAGTGAAACATCGCTAGATAAAGTTACTTCACTTCTGAATTTTTATGCTTTCTGTCTCCCATTTTACTAGAAAAGATTTCAAGAAAACAAGACTGCAAAAAAAGAACATTTGCAGGAAAACTTAGGCCTGCAAATGTTTCCCCCTCCCTCCACCATGGTCCGAGCAGTTTTCTGTTTCTCGTTCATGATCAGTCGGCAGGAGTGAGCCATAGGAATGTATTAAGAGGGCACATACGGCCTTGAGTATTCCATGGAAAAGATTTCTTCTGTCATCGTGGCAAAAGGGAAAAGGCTTTGATCCTGACAGCCGTTACCAAACAGCTCCTCCTTGCTCCACCTCTCTCTGTGTCTCGTGGGGAGGTTGGCAAGTACAGGACAAGCCAGTTCAGCCACAGATGGGACTGGTCCCTTGAAGGAGGCAATGAAAGGCTTTTCTGAACTCTGAATTTCTGAATGGAAAGGTCTGTAATTACTAGTCTCCAGACAGAAAACATGGTTGAACTACCCTGAGCTGTGTGTGACCACCATGCCTGCCTGGGCTCACTTGTAGGATAAAAAGAACAAATGTCCTTCAGGTTTGCATCTCACCTTTTTGCCGTACCTCTCTAGTTCTTGATAGCCACCTCCTTTAGTGATGCTGAAGCATGACCTTGAGGCTATTTATTTCTCAGTTATAGGAGAGTTGCTGCATGCCATGTGTTGCCTGATGTAGTCGACAGGTGGCATCCCTGGCAACAGGGAGGCTGGATTAAAATGATCTTTGAGGTCCCTTCCAGCCTAAGTCATTCTATGATTCTGTGAGACTGTGATGCTCCCAAACATGCTAGCATCTGGGTAATAGCTGCTTGCTACGGACCAACGCATCTGCACTGGGGAGAGGCAGCAAAGGGGTCCTTCTGGGGACAGAAATCCCTTTTTTGGTACAGTGATACTGCTGCCAGTTACACTGTGGGGCGTTCAGATGTGCTGGGGTGTTTCCTGGAGTAGCACTGTTGAGTTAAAACCATATTTAACCCCAGAGCAGCCTGGCATTTGAGCTAACAGGGGATTTTGGGCAGCTCCGACCAGCTTCCGAATCTTCTGGACAAGGCCTGGTGCAAACCAAGTACCCAGCTGATCCACACAGAGACGGTTTAGGACTTGGGAGATGATTAACGGTTTGGAGAGAGAGAGACAGCCGGGCTCAGCCTCACCAGAGCTTTCAGCCTCTCCTGCAGCACAGCAAGTGGGGTTGAGGGAGTTTGGGGCACTTTCTGGCTGCTAGCAGGACAGGACTTGCCCCGTTTGCTGTTGCTGCTTGTGTCAAGTTGCTTTGGTTTAGATGATTGCTTCTTGCAAGTTGTAGCAACTTTTCTCTTAATTAAATATTTGTGATTTTATTTTTTTTTAGTCGGCACTTTGTTTCCAGCTTTAACAATAAATAAAATTGAAGGCCTTTTTTCAAGCAAATGCATGCTGATAGCTGTAAAATAACTCTCTGAGAAAGGACTGTGTAAAGAAAGATTCAGAAAATTCTCCTTGCTCTTTGTGTTTAATATTACTGCTTCTCCTTTGAATTGCCTGTTATTGTAACAGATCGACTCCTGCAGACTTCTAGTTTACAAGCTAGCTTGAAATTCATAAGTAGTTCATGCTATTAAAACACGCTTAAGCAATAACTCCTGGTTTTATGTGTCTGAAAGACTTGCAATTTCAACAGTCTAAAAATATTTAGTTTACTATAATTTAAAAAGCAGCTTCAAGTTAATAACTACATCCATATGTTTTTGCATGCTAGGAATATATGAGCTAGCAATAACATTTTGGTTGCTGGATACATCAATCCCAAAAAGTTCATCTGGAGATTTGTTTAATGAACAATGATTTCTATTGTTTCTCATTTTATGATTTGAATAGTTACAATTATAAATGTGTGAGCTGGGGCTCCTAAATACCAGTATTTTATTTTTAAAAATAAATATTTTTAAAAGTCTTAAAAGTACTTACATGTTTTAAAAAAATAAATTAAAAATTAATTTTTAAGTTGCCATCTCCACAATCAAGAGCACAGTGAAAGACATTGTCTCTGCTTTCCAGGGTTTAAGGATATAAATTAGTATCCCAGCACTTGTAGTAAAAAATATCTTGATGCTAATACTGGTTTAAAACACCAAGTTTAATCAATTACTAAGTGTCTGAGGAGAACGAAAACAGGGATAGGTCTCTTCTCTTACTCGTTCCAGGAGTGCCTCAGGACATAGCTCTCTATGCCTGTGTCCTTCAAAACTGATGTTTAATACAGAGTTGTCTTCTGCCCGGAGCAGAGGTGTGATACTGGAGTGCTACCATAAAACCTCTTCCCGACAACATAAATTATAGTATGGAGTGCTGTTATCATATTAGGCTGAAATAAAGCCACAAGTGGTCCAATAAATGAAACCAGAGTACAGTAGCCTTGATAAAGCCAAAGCTTTCTGTTATCTCCCAAGATAAGAGTATATTGTGTATTTTAGCAGAAAGATATCCATTCATTTCGTATCGCTTTCAGGAAGTGCAGTAGGGCGGTTGCTCAGCCTATAGCACTAACTATTATAATGCACCAATCAAGGTTCACTCAAAGATAAACCCTAATGGACTCAATATACCATAAAATTCTAGATTACCTCTCTACTAGGCACGGGAGGCAGTTTCGTGTTCAAGTGAAGGTTTCTCTGTCAACCTCTTAAAAAAGCTTCTTCTGATTATTAGATACCCCAAACCACAGAGTTTACAACTTTCATGCCCCTTCTAGAGGGGTAGCCTAGCCCAGACACTGTGCTCTTCTGATATTCAAGCCTGTCCTGCCACATGACGCCGTACTCGCAGGCTTGTTCAGCTAGCTTGGGTTTCGCCATGTGGTAATAATTTGTTGTACCGATTTTTCTAATTCTTCCAAGGAGTTCAAGAAAGAATCTGTTTTCTCCAGAAGAAGGTCAAAATTAGCAATTGATGTTCACTTCCTTGCCACTTTTCCAGTAATTGCTCAGAGCCCAAATGATTGTCCACTTGCTGTTTGATGCCAAGTCCCACTGGTTCCTGCTGGGAGTTTCTGTAAACTCTGAAGGACAATGATGAGCACTTGGCACATGTAATTACACTTTTAAAAACACATTGTAAACCTAAATGGAGTTCATCAATCTTTTTTCCTTCAGAAGGAGGTAATATCCACTGAAAATGGAAATAAAAACTTGCCAGAGTTTCCAATCTTGAAAAAAATTACAGCTTCCTGTTAAAATATCTTCCAGTTTGCTAACACCTTTATTTTTCTACATATTCAGCTTCAAATAAACTTCAAATGACTGAGCCTTGAAAGAGCCCCCCTAAGCAAGTGATTCCTACCCATAGTATTATCTGACAGCAACATCAGTGGTTAAGTTGACCAAGTCAATGTTTACCAGATGTTCATTGCATTGACACTTGCCAAAGTATGTCCTGTAATTGAGACTTTTTCCTCAGCTTACGGCTTTTCCTGCTGTTCCCAGTTTGCTTCCAACAGTCAAAAGGGGGATGCTGCGGAAAAGCCAGCAGGACCGTTATTTACGCAGGAGCCTAATAAGCTAGAAGGAAGATATGAGAATAAGTTTCTTAACAGGAATAGAGATGTAAATAACAAAAATACATTTTAGCTCTTAGGAAAAGCAAAAGAAAACTTTAATTTACTTCTTTTATTTGTGATCAATTTTTATGTGATTGTTTTCCCACACTTATAAGAGTTGCGAATCCCAAAAGGTTTGGCATCATATTAAAAATATTGCTTGATTACCGCTGTGACCTGGATGGAAATCTGATGTGGGTTTTTTTCTGTGGCTTATGCACCCTCTCTACAATGTTTTTGTCTCCTTTTTAAGAAGAAAGTAAAGACACGAGAACACACAGTGATACACCTACAATAAGAGCTGAAGGCAGGCTGGTGGACCAAAGAAACTTCTGTTTTTTAGACAGAATCAGAACAAAACTGGCTTGAATTAACAAGGAGACACCGAAGCATGGCAGAAGAGGGAGGTGAAGGAGAGCTTTGGTGAACACTAGGAAAGCTGTAGCACAAGGAAGCCCTGCTTTTTGTCAAAAATTTTGTAACTAGCTAAATGTGAACTTAGAAACTGAGACCGGTGCTTCATTAACTTGTGAAGGGGAACCCTCCCACGGAGCTGGGTGCAGGAAAGGGAGTCCTGGCACGATGTTCTCTGCAGTGAAGGGAGAGAGGTAACTGTGGTGTGGGTTTGGTTCCTGGGGAAACAAAAAGCACAGGGCATGTTGAAGCATCTTTGGAGAAGCCTGTATTTTCCCCCTAAAATAGCATTTTGATTTTTCCTTTTAAAAAAACCCACAAAACCAAATACAAACGCCAACAAACAACAAAACAAAACCTTCCCCCAAACCCCCAAACTTTAGTTATGTGATATTTATGTAGCTCTAGATATAAAAATGTTTGTGCTAAGAAATATACTTGTGCTTGTTTTAGAAGGTCATCTGCTGCACAATGCCTTCTTCAAGAGTATGATGTGGTTTGCTCTCCATCTTTTTGTAAGGAGGGGAGAAGAAAAATAGTTCTGTAACTGTGAGGAAACTAGAATTTATCCTCACCCTTCTTCACAGTATAGGATCAGAAATCACTCAAGCACAGGTTAGCTGAAAAGGAATAAATTAAAGCTAAATTGTTCCACATAGACTAATACATAAAATAAATGGCAATCATCCCAGATGAAATACTCAGATAAGTATTTCGAAAAGCGCATCTACTTGGCATTTGCTGCTGTGCTGCAGCTCCAAAGGAGATTCATTAGGTTGGAAACAATGCTTAGCATCTGTGTAAATTTTTATTCTCATGATCATAGATTAATCATATTCAAAATGCAAAATTTCTCTTTCCTGCGGCATGTTGGTGTTGTCCCCAGTCAGGAAGAAAAGTCGAACCATTGTCATTTTTTGTAAAAGGACAACTGAAAGTTTTGATGTTGCAAAAGCCAGACTGAATTTCGTGGTGCTTTCTCAGAGCTGTAATTTAGCTGTGCTTTTGATGTCCACCTCCATACTGATTTTCAAGACTTTCTCAGCAAACTACCTTTGCCATTGGTCTTGTAAGAGACAACAGCTATAGAAAATATTTCCATCATGGAAATTAGCTGACAAGAGAAAACTCCTGCAGATATTGCCACTTGAGTAAAAGGAAGTAAGTATGTCAGAAAACAACTGTTTCTCTCAGACCACTAGAAATAACACAACTACCAGTTTGCTACGTGATTTTTGTTGTTGTTGTGCCTAGTTACTTGTATAGGGACTTTTCTGGAAACCCTAGAATAGTTGTAGCTACTGTCTGCATTAATTGCTCTACAGGATTTCTCCCTGCTCTGGAAGTTTGTGCTGCCTGAGGTGAAACAGCACTTCCAGAAGGCGAGAACTCTCTGGGAGTGCTGAAAAGCCATGCTTCTCTGAAATGTTGTGGCCAAGGTTAAGGGAGGGCATGGTCTTACAGAATTAGGATGAAAGTAGTTAAGATGACGATGGTGATTATTATTACTATTGTTATTACTGAAACCAAAATAAGAATTGTATTTTATTTTTAATGTTTTTAGGAAGCCAAGTAATTTACAAGAGTTAATCATTTTAAGTGCCTAGACTTACCTACCTGCTCAGATAAGCTATGGAAAATCCGGATAGATCAGAGGGAAGATACATTCTCAGTTCCAGCTGATGGAAATGATTTGCTTCTTAGCTGGCTCATCTAAATACATACTGGCTATTCCTCTTCTAGGCTATTCTTATCTCCTGTTTAGGTGAATCATATGAAAAGTAGCCTTCTACTGTCAATTCAGTTTAGTTACCCAGATTCTGTGGGAATGTATGAGTGAGACTTGTAGGTGCTTCACATCAAGGGGCATGTGTTTTCAGTGTCAAATATTCTACAAAGAAATTCATTTTTAGGGAGAGTAGACATGCAGAGTGCTGATGCATCTATCTGTTATCCTAAATCTATGCTGAAGAAATAGAAAATAAAATGAGTGGACACTCAGTATGGATACAGTACAGGAAAAACTCTAGATTAAATACTCTTTTTCCCTAAATCATTCTTCAAGGAGATTGTGAACTTCCGTTTCATGAACTTTCTCTACAGTGTGTTCTTCATGCGAATCTCCAGTATAAAACTGTTTTCCCCCTCCAAATTTGTGTCCAGTTTAGCTACTGTGCAGTGTATTGCCTAGACCTCACAGTGAATATTCTGCTGCTTAACTTTGCTGAAGTTGCTTGTTGGGCCAAATCACTTACCTTGACATCTTTTATGCTAGGGCGATCTTCATGGAGTCACGGGAATTCAAGATTTTCTTTCCTTTCTCAAATCTTTAACTATTTCTTCTCTTTTTCTTTTTTTTAATAGCTTCTGTCTATAACTTCAGCTTATTCACTTTCAAATTATAGCAATGCTTTCCTTTGCAAAGTTAGATTATGCCTAAAAGAAGAAATTCCTGACCTTATAGAAAAAACAACTCCCCCCCTAAAATAAAAGACAAAAAACAAAAAGCAAACTAACCACAAATGAAAACTTTCCCCACCCTTTCCTGCTTCTTTGGAGCTCTATTGTATCCAATGACTGAACTTTATTTTATTTCTGTTAAGTAACGGCTTGATTACATCACTTTGCATCCTTAGAGAAAAAGTAAGGATTTTGGTAAATGTCTCCTTTTGAAATTGTTCCAAGTATGTGATTCTGGCTATTTTAGTTATGTAAGTTCTTTCTATCACCCCTCAGGCAATGTGATGATCAAAGGCAAGCCAGACTATCCCAAGGATTAATTTTGACTTTTTTAAATACTAAAGAACAGGAGAACTAAAAGCATGACAGAATAAAATCAATAAACTATAATTATTTTGATACATTCTCTTTGGGAATGCCTACGACAGGTCAGATCTGCCTGCAATATGTTAACATGGTCATTCCCCTAGTGATCTGTAGGTGTTGTCTCACGTATAGACCCTCTATGAGGTCAGGCAAGGGAAATCTTATATTCTTCTAATTGCATTCTGTAATAAGAATAATCTTTGTGAGAATACAAATAGAGAAAAAAAAATCCTTGTTCATTCCTATGTGAGCAAACTCAGCGCTTGTCAAATCCCACCATGGTTGACACAACGATAGGATTAATTCCCTCTGCCTCTCTGCTTTAGCTCCCACAGTAACCTCCAAGTGTCTCAGGATTTCGCTGGAGGAACCACGAACATTTCTCTAAGCGATGGAACTTTTGTTTCCTGAAACTTACTGCTGGCAGAAGTCGAGCCTCTCTTCCCCAACGACGCTTCACAGTCTCGTCTAGCCCAGGCGTGTCACGGGGGCTTTGGTGAGGTGACGGTGGGTCGGGGT
This sequence comes from Apaloderma vittatum, assembly GCF_000703405.1. Taxonomy (NCBI): domain Eukaryota; kingdom Metazoa; phylum Chordata; class Aves; order Trogoniformes; family Trogonidae; genus Apaloderma; species Apaloderma vittatum. The sequence continues at coordinate 40,628 of NW_009734390.1, read as the reverse complement.
GCGGGGGCTTCGTGTGATCCCACCGCTGGTGCTCTGATGGACTTTGCGGACGGGTGTTCACTGCGTGACGTTGGGAGCTGGAGGATGAGGGTTACTCGGGTTAGAGATCTCTGCCTGGGCACAGAAGGGACATGTCTTTGCCCTCTGACTGGGCTCTGTCAACTATCCATTGACGCAATTTCGTAATAGGCCGAGCTTGGAAAGAGCTCAAGGGTTGATTAAATGTATAGTCAGCATGTTTGCGCTCTCCCTTGTAGTTGAGAAAACGGTATTTTGTCTTTAATATTTCAATTTTAATATCTTCTTTAATTAACCAATTTTGTAAGCTTAACTTCCTAAGTTAAAGCTGTTTAAATTAATCCATGCGGATCTGTATTTCCAACTCTAAAGTTGGAATAAGTTTCTTATACGTATTTTATCTTTTCAAAGCAACTTTTAAACTTAAGAGCAAATCAAGAAGTCATTATAGTTTCCCTTTTTAAAATACTTGGAGAGAAAGCTATTTTTTTTAACTTTAGAGATGACCATGCTTAAATTTAAATAAAGATTTTTGATTCATGTAAAAAAATTACACTTAGCCACATAAATCAATATAAAGGTGAAGCATCAGGTCTTTTCACCTATTATTTTCACAATGGACATAACAAAAGCATCAGGTTACTGCATTCAGTTTGTATGCAACGCTTGCAGTTACGCATCTCCCAAGAAAAGCCACGGAAGTTCGTGTGAAATATGAATTAAAAAGCAGCAATATAGTCGGTACAATGTTTTCCAGTTGTTAGAGTTTTTCTTCAAGTTTGAATAGTTTATAGTGCTTATAAAAGAATCTACTTCTGATAAAACAATTTTGGGATTTGAAACAACCACTATTGGTTGAAAAGTTGATATGGAAAATGTCTGAAGATAAATGTAGTTTAGTGAGGCAGTTTATGATTCTGCTAATATATCTCAGTTTTGTTTTGTTTTGACTGGTTTTATTTTGGTTTTTGTGGTGGGTTGGGTTTTGTTGGTTTGGGGTTTGTTTTTTTTAGAATATTCTTGCATAGCTAAGAATTTAGGACTCTCAACCTTATTCTCTCTCCACCTAGCTAGCACCTTGTTTAAAGGGATCTTAGACTTTGAAGATGGGGTTTTAGTGTTGATCAGAACATGAGTTTCCCATCTATGGAAGAATGTGTGCTGCTTGTAAATAGGAGAATTTAAAAAAAGAACTTTGGATAAGTCAAAGTTTTAATAGCCAGTTTTAGTATATACACTTCCAAAAATCAAGTAAAAGAACAGCAAAGAAAATTGAAGAGAAATAGAAGTAATAAAATCCTGCTTTTCAAAGACATCACAAGCACAAAGGGGGATTACTGACAGCAGTGGTTTATTTATTCTTTTTTTCTTTCTTTCTTTTGGATGCTTTAGACTTTTCCTGTGGTGTAAACAAAAAGAAAAATATTCCTGGCATATTTTCTATTTGTCTGGGCATCTAGTTTAGTAAAAAAACAGCACTAAACACAAACAAGTGTAGTAAAATTCTTAAAAGATCAAAAAGAGAAGCAATGATCTATTAGAGCAATAAGTTATATGAATTTCAATATTTAAACATGTTATTATAGCTACTGGGCTCAGGATTATTTCTGGAACAGAAACCATCCAAGCACATTGATGCTTTCTGAAAATTAGAGGCCTCGCATTTGAAATGACATAAAGCTATTGATTGCCCCATCAGCATGTTGATCTCCTGTTCAATAACATTTTATTTTAGTTGAAAATTATGATATACGGTAAGTTCTGCAAGGTTTAAATCTGACGGCCACTCCTGAGAGGTGGCCAGGGAGCTTGTAAAACAGGCATTTCCTATAGAGTAATTCATCCCAAAGTGGTGCGTAAACAAGATCAGAAGTAGAAGATGCAGGAACACCCCAAGCACAAAATATTACTTCAGCTACACAAACCTTGTTACCTGTATCCAGGTAAAATAACTTACATGTCTTAATAAAGTTACTCTAATGATGATTTATGACCAGCTCAAGCAAACTGAAGAACATGTCTTTTTTTCACTTTTACTCTTTTTTTTTTCCTTTTTTCCCTCCTGAACTGTTGCACCTTATTTTTATAACTATTAAATACTACTTGCTTTATAGATTTTTCCATTACTGGGATCTGATAAAACCCTAAAAAAAAAAGACTCTAATAACCATTAAGGACATATTCTGTTAAGAGCATTTAAATGAAAGGAAAGACAATATCCACACAGTACTTTACAGTATTTTGTTAATGATTAGGAGATATTAGGTGGAATTCAGAGCACTTGGGGACCTCCTCAAGTTACACCACAACCCTCTTCTATCTCAAGCTTGCACTGTGTGCATCTCAGTGTGCAGGTTTAATCACCTGTCCCGTGGGGATGCTGCCCTTTGCGTGTGTCTGTAGTGGTTCGCACGGTTTTGAAATCTGGAAAATTCATCTTCCACTTCACTGTGTGCTTTAGCAGTCTGGTGTGACAGTGAAAATAAGATATTGTGTGTGCAGGGAGACATGAAGTTAGGTTCCAGAACAAGGTTCAGTCTTACAGGTTTTGCCTGGCTGAGCAGTGACCAAGCTTACTTTTATTTCTCTATAAAGACATTGATTTTGCCTGTGTTACATCAAACGACGAATTGGTATATGGTACAAAAAGCTTAACATGTTAAAAAAGATTTACTGATTTTCAAAAAGATAAGTTAATGTATTTATACAAGGGGCTAGAATGATCATGGTGATAGAAACACAGATGAAAAGCAACCCTGTGTATCTGGACATTTATTCAGTATTGTTGGTCTAACTATTGTTGCTAAGTACCATCCAAGAAAGCCCTGCAGGAATGAACCTAAATGGTCTGTTTTATTGTTTATTGCAAAGATATTTTTTTGGTAACGCTTTGATAGACATACAGCTGACACCAAAGGGTATTTGAAAGATTTCCTGAGGCATTGGCATAATATGGAAGCAAAGTGAATGCCAGGAAAAATTAACTCTTCTTGATATCCTATATATTATAGTAGTGTATTCCAGTGTTTAAACCTGCATTTTCACTTAGCAGGCTGGAGCTAACCAATCGGACAGCTGAATAGGTGGTTTGTCTTTGGCTTATGTGCAGCTCAAGCATCCAAGCTGGACTGGTGGTTAATGCCAAGTGAAACATTTCTTGCCTCTGACTGTGCCAAGTAGTCTTTGCACCCACCAGCACGCTGGGTCAGTGGTGCACAATTTGCCACTGTAGCAATGACCTCTGAGAACTTGGGTTAGCTCGGATTCTGGTGGAGTAAGCAATCATGAAACACGATTTTACTAAAGTGGTACCTGTTTGCTAGTTTGTCCCTAAAAATGTTCATAAAGTCAGTATCAAGAACATGATTGCTCTATGGAATCCAACTGCTCTTACAAATACGTTCAGAAGGATTTAATCAACATATAATGTCAGCTATTTAGATATAAACCCTACACAAGAGTCTCATTTGGAATATTGCAGGGAGGGAAATGCACGTCCTTTGGGCCTCCATGTAAAGGTGCTGTATGCAGAGAACAGCAGCGAGGGGACTGCAGGCTCTTTGCTTTCTCTGGCTTTGAAAAACACAAATTCGCAGTTCAGTCCACAGCAAGCAAGGGAGGACTTTCTTTTAAGATACATAGATGTGTAAATATTTATATAAATTCCAATCTTGATGGCAAAATGAAAGAAATGGTGAAATGGGAAGAGTTATAGAAGTAAGCCATTTTGCAGCGTGCCTCCTTAACTCGGAAACACAGAGGTTAAAAATTCACATTTCTGGTTGCTTTTTTTGTGGCTTCAATTGGGATTCTTTCTCTGAGTGTCATTACAATGTCATTTCTTCTGGAAAGTTTGTTCTAGTTTCATGAGCCTGCCTATGGGTTTCAGAGGTTCACATTACTGTCAAAATATGTACCAGCATATGTCAAAATAAGTGTTAAGAAGTCCATAATACAAGTAGTAGTCACCAGTGTTGCTTATCAGAGCAAAATAAACTCTTAGGTACACCTTCCTGCAAGGATGCCAAGCCAGTTTTTAAGGCATCAACTGACCAGAATCAACAGTAATTTTCTTTCTCAGTAGTTGAATTAGTTGATGCCGAGAGGAAAAAAAAAAAGAAAGAAAGAAGAATCATATAAAAGTTTAAGAAGTGGTTTACTGGTTCCTGCTATATTTGGCAGCCCACTTGTTGGGGGATTTACTCTGGTCTGCTTCTGAGTTCCGCGATGGAGTTTCCCATACTGTTCAATTACTCTTCTAGACAATTCTCTCGTTAAGATCCCAGAGGACTAACCAGGTGTTAATGCTGCCATTATGTGCTGGGGCTGGGGAGAGGAGGGGATCCCCACTGCCTGGGGCCAGGGCAGAGGGGACCGTGCCCAAAATCCTCTTACCCCGGGCAGCTGGCATGAGGCTGGGGGTCCAGCTGCAGCATTAGCAGGTGTCCATGGATTTGGGGGCTTTGGTGGTACTTCAGCTCATTGCAAAGTTTCTGGGCACACGTTGTGCCATTCAGAACCCACAGCAGGGTTATTCTGGCTGTTCCCAAAGCCGCCGAAACAGGCCCATGGCTGCTTGGGCTGAGCTCGACTGCTGAGTGGGAGACGCGTGAATGGCTTTCTAAAATATGATAGCCTTTTCTTATTTTTAAATATTTTCTAACCTGCAACAACAACTAAATAGTTTTATCTTCTGAGTGCTGCCTTGATACTGAATAACCCACCTGCCCTTGCTGCATATGATGCTGTTCTTGCCTCTCGCTGCACTCCCTGCACAACTACGTGTATACCTAAGCAAAATCTTTCCTTGGGCTTCCCACTAGCCAAAAAGCTTTAGTCGCTTCTGCTAAGGAGCAATGACCTTTGAGTAGTTGTCAGTTTATCTTGATGGCTTGTACTAATTAAAGTTTACATATTTTTTCTTTTCAGAAGGAAAAAATGGACACATTTTATATTAAAGATAGAAATTAAATGATATGCCAAGTGTAACCTCCTGTCATAAAGTGTAAGTGTGCACATTCAGCAGTTTTTCTGTGCCTGCACTGGAATATTTTCACCTAAGGCAAATTGTTTCCACACACGTTCATATCAGTTTTACATTCATTCAGCCAGAGAAGTTGAGGTAATGAATCCTACAATATATAGGTGAAAGGTAACACCTTAAATATCTGGAGCAAATTATATTTTTAAGACACAGTGATGTGCATCTGGAGTTATCTTAATGTCCTAAACATCTCATAGTAAATATTGTAATTGATTGTATTTATAAGTAGCTGAAATTTGCTCCAGCTTTTCCCATTCTTTTACTTTAAACAGAAGCGTACACAAATGTAGTTAAAATTCTGTGGGTTAGATTTTTATTCCCCTCCCCCTAAAGCATGGGTTTCCCTTCTTCGTTTTAAGAACAGTTTAGAACCAGATATTTTTCCTCTCATCTTACCAAGGGATTAATAATATAAAACTTGGCAAGGAAATTGCTGTCTGTGAACTGGAGTGAATATTACTTGATGTAATCCAGATATAACAGTTCCTTGTGCAAGCTGTACTTTTTGCAGCATAAAGAACACAGGAACAGTTTAGCAGCCTGAGCAAATAGAGGAAGCAAATTTAATTTGTAGGCATAAAGGAGGGTTCTGTTTTGACTTTTTTTTCCTGCTTTAGGCAAGGTGTATTTAACACTGAGAAACAGGATTTACAAATAGTTCCAGTTTGGAAGAAAAAAATTCCCCTTGAAAGAATACAAAATTTTGGGTTCAGCTTTTTTGATGGGTTTTTTTTTTTTTTGCTGATGCCTTCCAACTTTATGTTTGCTCTGGACTGAGATGATTCAAACCTCGGTGGCTGCCATGCCTTTTTGAATGAAAATGAAGTTTGCCTGCAGTGAAAGCACAGCAGTAGCAGCTGAAATCTGGAGATGAGATCTAGAAGGATCTGCCGCATCCCTTGCTTCTGAGTGCTTTTGAGAGGGGAGCAGGGGGGAAGCTGTCAGCATGCTTTATATCAAAGTGTTGTCAGTGTGAAGTGTGAGGGCAGAGCATGAATTTGAGCTTCGTCACCTTCTGTTGCCCTGGAAATTCAGTCCTAAAATGGAGGTGTTGTTCCCTTTCGCACGCACGCTGCTCATAACAAATAGACGTCTTTGTAGTCCCAAATGCTTCCTCAGCTGGGGCAGGCAAGAGGTTTCCTATTATACTGTTGTTAGTCTATCATCGTTTTAATCCAGACTTTGAAGTTATTTTTCCCTGTACATACTAAATCACCTCTCTGAGGTTTTTTGGTTGTTTTTCATTTTTTTCTTTTTTCCTATACTGAAGTATCTGTACTTTTCTGTCTGTACAGCAATGATACACACAATCATTTGAATTTGATTCAAGGAGCCCAAGCTCTGGTTTATATATAATACACTTGTTCAAGCCAATACCTGCAAAATATCTTTCTTCATCCTCGGGAACATCAGGCACGGATCAGATACTTAGCACTGCATAAAGCCTTGGATTCACATTTTTCCAGTGCTTAGCATTCATCAGCATGGGTGCACAAATTCATCTGATCACAGCACACTTCTTGTCTGAGAGTGCTTGAGTAGTGGGCACTAACCACTGTGCAATACAGTTGTGATCTTGCCTCCAAAATTTGATATTAAATTACTGCCTCCAAACCAAAGACGTGATTTTGTGTAAAAATGGTTTGATGCCTTTCCATAAGCATGTTGCTCTAACGCCTTTGGAGAGAGGTTGCCAACTGTGTATTTTACTGACACCAGTTCTCTGAAATGCATTAGCCTGCTTGCCCAGCTAAGGACTATCTGCTTCATTCATGTGCACAACAGAAATCTAAAAATAAAAAAAGAGCAGCACAAGGTAGTAAAGTCAGCCAGAGAAACAATAAGAAGGAGAAAAAAGAAAAAGAGGGGAAAAAAAAGAGGAGGTATGTTCCAGTTCTATCACTTAATAAAGCACAGATATCCGAAAATTAAGAAAAGGAGTGCCGAAGGATTTTTGCAGGCTTTGGAGAATTTTGCTGTAATTTGCCAACAGATTTTGTAGGTTTTATGTTCACAAACACTCAGTTGTTCACTAAAACACGTATGTGCTTTGGCAATGGGTGCATCACAAGATGCACCATCCAGTGAGGTTTTAGGGTGCTGTCTTTAATAAACCCTAACAGCAGCTCCATATAATGCTAACTGCTGCACTGTCTGAAAATTACAGACATTGTGGTAATCTGTTATATACTTGAGTTACTTTTCTCCACAAGTGTTGTAATAAAGCAGAAACAAAAAGTAGTTCTTGACTGCACTCTTAGAGAAATAAATGGCTCCCATTATCAAGCCCATGGATAATAGTACTTTATAGAGATGTCTTTCATTGCTAAAGACTAGAAGTTATTTTGAATTTTTCTTTAATTCTCATTGGTTATGTTTTTCTTTATATATTTATAAATAATACAATATATATAGTTTGTATGCTATTTAATATATATCCTATTTGTAGTGTGGTGTGTGTGTGTATAGGCATGTTGTGTTTGTGTCTATATGTATAGTTACTCCAAAACCTTCGAGCTCTGGGAGGCAGTGAGATCTTTTCTGTAGGTGTTTTTAACCATTTATACAGAAAAACTCTTATGATCTGGAAATCTCTTGAAGGGGCACATCAGGAGATATTTTTTATTAAATTCTTTAGGCTTTTTCTGGAACTTATTTGAGCTACTAGGATTTTATTTTTTTTTTACAGGGGGGGTGTGTGTGTGTGTTTAAAGGAAAAACAGCAGTGTTGATTTGGGGCTAAACTTCCTCCAAGAGCTATGTATAGTCGCAAACTCAGCAAAGTATTTTAGCACACATCCATGCCTATTTCCAGCAGCGTTTTAACCAGTGTTTCACCTGGACCCCATATATTCCTCTTGCAGTTAGTATGCCCCAGCACTACAGTCACACACATCCTTGCACCCGTTTTGCCCTCAACTATCCCTCTGCACAAGGGAGTGCTCCACACTAGGACACATTGAACTCAATCACAATTTCAACATCCGCAGCACGAAAAAGGAGGGAAAAACCCCACCATTCCTAGCAGCACGGGGCCGAACTTTCCCTCTCGGTGTCAGAGGGAGTGCTCCCCTGTGTAAAGTTAAGCATTCATCTCTCTTCGTAATGTATTTAAAATGCGGTCGTATTGAAACTTTTTGCAGAGAGGTCTACCTGCAAAGTTAGGAGGATTTTATTTACCCAAATGCATTCTGCAGCCATTACACCTTGCAGTGCTTCAAGCAGCTGCCTTTCCTCCTGAAGCGTTTGCCTCTATTGAATTAACTGTTTTCTTTCTTTGGCACTTATGCTTGGTATTTGATTCTTTCATTGCTGTTATTATTTGCGAAAGTAGTCTCTAAAATTTTATCGTCATCACCATAAGCAAAACAAATGACACGCATTTCCATCACTTAAAACTATTGTGCTTAATGCTTGTTTTTTGTTCGTCCCTTCTTTAGTTTTCTGTTGGCATTTTGCATGCTCAGGCCTTTTTTAGCAAGCATGGCGATAAATGTCCCGTGCACTTGGGGCAGTGGCCGGCCAAAAGCAACTTGGCAATAACCGCAGAGTTGTGACTCCCACTTAAAAACCCTGCAAGAACTCTTTACCACCCTTCAGTTAAACTTCTTTAAGCAAAAGCACAAATACAAGGGCTCGCGGTCAGATCTGGCGTGATGGGTGGTTGTCACTGCACTTTTAGTGCTGGCACCGCTGGAGGCACGGCAGCGGCCGTGGCTTTAATAGGACCCTGCAAGGCCTGCCCTGGCAGAGGGAGATGGATGCAGGCTGAAGCCCCTGAATCCATATTTTCACTTAGTTATTTTCTTCTGTAATAAATAGAGACAGTTCTCAGTGGGGGTGCACTTTTCAGGACCAACTGCACTGAAATCAAACGTAATGCCTTGAAATACTCAGGCAAAGCTCAGGATCACGTTTTGCCAAGACTGTGAAGCTCTTTGTGTCATTGGAAAAACTACAGTCGTGTAACCGGAGGTGGATAATTGCTCGTACGAATTTGGTTATATATGTGAAAATTGGTTTGTATTCATAGTTATAACCATCCCTCAGGCATACAACTCCACGTGTTCTTTTATTCTGACATGGCTTTATAGGCTGAAGTTTTTGCCATACTTATGCAAAGTTTCTAATAATAACTAAAAGTACATAGAAATTTGTTTTATTTTCCTGTGGTAAATTATCTTCTATTCCCTTTTCATGAGATTATGTCTTTACATGTAGCATAGCATATTTTTAATGGAAAGACAAGTGTAAGATGCCATCATACTTTAGCACGGGTAAGCTAACTGTCTTCCTACTTGTAACAGAGGCACTGAGGGTGATCAGAGCTTTACAGGAATGGGCCTACGTGGAAACAAAATTTGCTTTTTTTGTGCCACCTTGCATCACTTGAAAGAAATGTAGCCAGCATCAGGGAGAAGAGCAGATACTCCTTAGTTCATATACATCAAAAGCTTGATTTTGTCCTCTTAGTGTGAAAAAATTGTGTTTGTTAAATCTCTTCTGTCTTCCCTCATACCTGTACGTGTGACGTAGTATGAGCTGAAAGGAAGGACATGGCAGTCCAATGAATTCCTTTAGTGAGTTTAATGAGCTTTAAATTAGGTCCCGCGCTCCGTGTGTAGGAGCCCAGTAAGTGCACAAGTTCTGGGTAACCCTTGGCTGACGGCTCCACGTTGTGTTGAGCATCACTTCTGCAGCTGTCTCTGCCTCTCCAGCGTGTGCTGGAACAGAAGCAGCTGGGCCAGTAGTACTGAAAGATACTACACTCATCCTCCAGTGCACAGCAAACCTTCAGCTGCTCTTTCATGACAGTTCGGTGCTGAAGTGACAGGGACAGGACTGGGCATCGTCAGCCTCCTCGTGCCATGACTTGTGCAGTGTGGTGCTGCAGTCTGCACACAACATGCTATAGTTGTACTATATTCAGTTTACAATCCTTAACATCTCGCATGAGAAAGTAAGGGTTCCCCTTTGTCGTCTTTTGATTCCTTCATTTTAAAGCATTTTTTGCCCAAGAGCAGCCTCAGACAAAACAGAGGAATGTGCTCTGCAAAGCCCAGCAGTCGCCCAACGAGCGGGCACTGCATAGCAATAACGAGACCTCAAGTTCAGAAACTTAGAGATGAGTGTTTCCAGTTGTAGAATATTGCAGTCTTGGCACTTGGCCATCAGCCCATCCTTGGGCTGTTTTCGTTTGTGCTGAATGTCCAAAGAACACAAGGATGTTTATTCCAGTGGTGGTCATTTGCGGGTTTTTTTGAGCAAACCCTGCCGGTGGGTCTGCATTAGGGTTAAGTACATCTTTACTTTCTCTTCTATAATTAGTGGGGAAGAGATCTGGTAATGAAAGAGAGAGAAGACAGGAGTGAGCAGTGCAGTGTTCACATGGATTAGAGGTTTACTTTGGCAAAGTTCATGAGCATGACGTGTACTTGCATCACAGGTGTTTTCCCAAAGCATCTCTTCTGCCTAGACAAGATGTAATGGCAGCCACTCATGCATGTGTTCCCTCCTGCCGGAGTAGGGCCAACATTTTGCTTAACTACAGAATAAGTCTTTTAAATAAGGAAAGAAAAAAAGAAAGAAAGAAAGAAAAAAAAAACAACCAAAGCCATGCTGCACTCCCAATTGTTTTCAATTACAAAAGTGATTCTTGGGGCCAGGATTATTCTGATTTCAGCTGTCGGAGTTCATTCTGTCATCACTGAAAGCATAATCCTAAAGTTTAAGTCCAAGGCAGAGGGAGAAGATCCAGGGTGTGCTCTGAGGTTTGAGTGAGTCACATTTATCTTTAGCTTTCCTCTTTGCAGAAGGACAGCTGAGCTCCTGCCTCTCTTGTCCTGTTAGATCAGATCTGCTGGGAGTGTGACCTTTTGGTCAGGGGACATCTTTGACAGGACCTGCTGTTGGCCAGTGTTCATATTGTTTGGGTTTGAGTGACCACTACAGCAGTGATCATAAATAGAAAGGTTAGTGAACAATGTATAAAACCGAGGACAGTAGTGGAACTGTTGCTGAGGCTCATCATGTTGCTGAAAATGTCTCTAAAATCCCTGAAGGCAAATTTGTATGGAAATTTGTATTATGCTGGGAATACTGTCTCTGATCTGTAGAAGAAATATAAATGCACTGAGGTAGCGCAGTGTAATAAGGTTGCTGTTATTTTAGCTGAAACAAGTGCTTTTTGATTTGATTGTTGCTCTGGAAGCTGGAAACAAAGTCAAACACTCTCCCTTGCTGTTGAATGGGACCGTTTGTCTGACAGATTACTGATTGCTTTTTGAATCTATTCCAGAAATCACATCAATCAACAGTACATGCTTATATATGGGAGTTTAATTTGATTAGTGCTGGTGAGCTGGTTTAGTGATGATGGAACAGTTCATTAATTATTTGTAACTCTTAATCTGATGTTGAAACAATCTTGCATGAGTATCAGCGTGGCTATTTTCTGTGAAATTTTCACAGCTCAGTAAGTTTAATTAATATGTGTTTACTGCCAAGTGAGATGTGGTTTGGGGCATAACTTTCTATGAAACAATGTAGGTCGCAACAGCTGTTAGTAACCAAGACTGACAGACAGAAGGCTTTTGTAGAAAGTCAATATTAATATTTTCAAGGGTTCGGATATTTTTAAATTTTTTTTTATGGTGTGGTCCTCAAAGTTATTAGACAATGTAAATTAATCACTATCACCATCTTTACTGTTTAGCATCCGTTTGTTTATAATAAATGCATCTAAATCACTAGCGTCTATGGCAATTTACACAGGGGGTGATGTGAAGCTGCTGATTCCAGATGAAAGGTTTGGTTAGCCCCATAGAAGCTCTGTTGTTGCAGGCTGGTTACACAATGCCATCTCTGCCAGCAGCCATGTGCCCCATCCTGTGAAGGGTCAAGGAGACCTTCACAGAGGACACTTATATGGAGCTGACCTACCCAGGGCTCTCCCATCGCAGCAGAGCTGGGATAAGTCCAGCCAAGTGACACCAGTAGATCTTGACCATGTTCTGTGGTTCTGTAAAAAGTCATTGGGAGTTCCTGCTTCTGTTTTTAGTCAACTTAGAAAACTGGACAATTAATTAGGCCCTGAAACTGCAAATATATGGGAAATCTTACCCTGTGAATTTGCCCTGATGGCTTCAGGGGATGGTTTTGTTAGGAAAGATGGTATCAGTGCACATGCTTATGTTTTAGGACTTTCAGCCTTTAATGAATAATGGTAGCCCTGTAGTGATATTAAATTTCATGTCATTACTTGTTCAGTCCATTACAGATAACTTGTAATTGCAGTGTCAAGGGGAAACAGTGGTTTGATACTATTTTTGCAACCCTAAAAAAGTGAGGTTTATATATAAACAGAAGAATAAATGACAGACTAAAAACTTCACTTACATATTACAATAATGTTTTGTATGTTCCTGGAGAACTAGCACTTAGGTCAGTAGCTCTCCCACGCAGCACAACTTTGTCTTGAAATGGAAAGACAAAAGTAAGGATGGCACACAAGCATATGTTTCACTTCAGAGCAATAAAGAGCAGCAACTCTGTACCGGAGAACCATAATATATTCTCCTGCAATATTACAGAGTGCCAGTCATGTAGCATCTAGGAGGACAAGGCAGCTGTGGGAGCTCTTCTCACTAGACATGAAACAACTGAGGAGCTGGCAACATAAGGTCTATGTGCAGTCGTCAGCTTAGCCGCTGCCAGGGAAATATCCTCTATGCTTTGGCATCTGGCCCCCGAGGTTGCTGGCCAAGTGTAAGATGATTTACCACTGGAGTGAGGCCGTTTGCCAGATGGATAAGCCCCTCCAAACTGAGCTCAGACTTTCTGACGTCTCCCGCTTCTGCCTGTGCTTAGCTAAGAGCTGTGGTTGGGACCTTACTGAAGGGCCTGTCAATGGGAGATGGAATATGGAGCGTGTAGCTGGTACCTGAGGAGAAGTGTCCACTCAAGCTGACTCCTGCACAAGATTGCGACACGGTGCATGCACAGCGGCTTCTGCACTCCTGCGTGCTTAACTCCAAACTAATTGCTATCTAATCTGCAAGGGTATTGAAGACGTGACATATTCTCTGTAATATTGGGCATGATACGTTATTCTCATGGAATGTTAATACAATATCATGTGCTTGCATAAATTTGTATGTACCTGCACATATAAATATATAAAATTTGGGGGATTACTACATGTTTCACAGTTACTTGTTAGGATCATTTTGCAGAACAAGGAGGAGAGGGAAAATAAAAGCAATCTCCCTCCCTTTTAAAGAGTTTTGGAATCAGGCACTTAACCATACCCTTTACTTTTAAAGCTCCGTCTTGTTTGAAATGAGCATGCAAAAACAACTGCATAATACTCATTTTCTCTTTCCAGAAGAGTTGACACTCCTGGGATTTCAGCCCATGGTAAGGCTCTTATAACCCTGAGACTTAAATCACAAAGCCACTAATGTCCTTCGGTCTGCTATGCAGCTTTGCCATCCCAACGGGTGGCTAGCAGCGTGCAACTGAGAATGAACATGATGTGACTTCATTTGTTATTTCCGTCATTTAAATATGCCTTCTCCTGTTAAAGCAGCAGGTATTGCTGCTGGAGATCAGGAGCTAGGAATTGGATCTGGGCATGCGTTTTAATTCTAAGTGCTCCTAGAGCCTTGCAAAGCATGCTTCCGTAACCCTGCCTGTTTTGTAACACACCTCAACCCAAGACTGTCCAACGTATTGCCATAGCTAAAGAGGAACAGCAGAGAGGAAGCATTGCACCAAATTCTAGCTAACGTCTGGAGAGGAATAACTGTGGCAAAGCGAGTGGGATCTGTGAAAACAAATTCTATCTTCCTTGCAGCCACCATGAAAAACTCTTGAAGGGTGATGAAATAAATTAAGAATGAAGAATGTCCTTGGCAACTTTAACTGTGGAGCCAAAAGGATGTATCTCACTACTGTTACTACAAACCTACGATGGACTTGGATAAGACCCATCACATAAGCATCAACTGAAGTGCCTATTAGTTAATTTAATGCAAGATATTTGACCATAAAAAAGCATGCTGGGACTCCGAGGGGTTTTAGCAATGCTGTAGGTCCCATGGCAAGACCAGCGTTTACAGGGACAGCCTTTTCCTCAGACCCTTTGAAGTAAACACAGCTGCTATTGCAAAAGAGTGGAGAGAACACAGAAAGTGAGAAATAGGAGAAATTTAGGCCCTGGTGAATACGTAATACATGCAGCTATGTATCACGAGCAATCAAGGAAAAGAAGCTCAGGCTGTGTTTTAGTGCTGATTGCACAGAGTCGAACAGAAAAACACACATAACCTGAGCAGCACTGCCCTCCCCTGTGCCTTCTGCTGAAACTTGGGTTTGTTTCTCATAATTTCCATGGGCATCCTTTGGTATCCCAGCATAGGTCAACCTTACTGCTCAGTATATGTGTAGATGATTCTTTGTACTGCGTGGATTTTAAATGACCAATTCCAAATCTATCATCCATGATTGCTACGGAAGCCAACAACATTTCAGAAATATTAACCTGAATTTTCTGTGGGAGAGTTTTTGTTTGTTTTACTTAGGTGGCTGGATCTTACAAGTTAGTAGAATAAACAGAAACTTTCTTATTCCTGGAAACTGTTTTCATGTTTGAAGGCCAAGAGAGGAAGGCACTCCAGTTTCTGACAGTCAAAGATATCTTTAAATCTGTGTTTATTTGCATATGTGTTACCTTTATGTATTTTTAATCTTTTCTACCAGAAAACTGATGACTCCAGAATGGTCGTACATAAGACCCCAGGGACGATTTAAAAATAGGAGAGGAACCCTGGAAAAGAGAAATTTGCTGAGAGCATAATCCTCGTGTTCAGGTGGAGCTCCAGTGAGAGGGGAGCAGTTGTCGCTGTGCGTGGACGGTGGGACGAGCTCGGTTCTAGAGGGGCTGCAGGGAATCAGCCTTCGCCTCGTGCCAAAGGGATATGTTGTCACTGAAACCAAGGCAAATAAAGAACTCGCTTGTTCTGAGGTACCTTCACAGCCCCTGAGGAGGAAGAGTTTATGGCCAGCCTGGGGGATAAGCTTTCACCCTAGGGGGAAAACTGCCAAGGATCTCTCTGGGGAGGGAGAAGATGCTGGCAGGTGGGTGGCCATGGAGGAGGAGGAGGAGCTGTGTGTTCCTGCGTGCAACCTCAGCAGTGTGGGGGCTGGGGTTTGAAACAATCTGTACGATAAATTTCGGGTTTGAGAGTTTGAAAAGCATTCACACCGATGTAATCGCAGGGAACTAATCTGAATTACATCATCTTGGGCTGTGAGTGAATCTGTCCCCAATGTGTTTTGCTTCCAAGTAGGAAAGGCATAGGAATGATTAAGTACCCGAGAGTTCTTGTGAATTATGTTTAAAATTAAAGATGTGCCTTCTACAGAATAGCTTACGTGACTCGTTTTGTAGACATATGGCTCATTCTCTGTGTGTTGTATCATGAGAAACGTGGCTTGTAACTGTGTTGTGGAGCAAGATGTTCGTGATTAGAAACACAAATTACTTAATTACGTCAGGTTTTATTTGTAGAAAATAAATAAGAGCTATGAGAATATCTTCTGGTAAGAAATGGTAACAAGATGATGTTTTACATTATATATATATAATGTGATTACATGTATATATATGTGTATATACATATGTAACATTCTCAGACAGCAGGATGCAGGTGGCTCTTTCTGAATCCCAAGAGCTGGATGTATATCCTGAAGGCAGGCAGGTTTGAGGATGATTGGTACATAGGCTTTATAAGGCTTTAAACAGTTTGTAAAAAAAAAAAAACACACTCATAAGAAACAGGTTATCTAAACCAGGGCAGCAGTTCTGCAGCTTTCTTAGTGACGGGTATGATTTCATTGGTTTTGACATGTCTCTCTGAAATCCAAATGAGCCCAGAGAGCTGCTAACAGAATCAATTGTGTTTTCCAGGAAAAGCCTTTTCCAGGAGCGCTCGGCACTGCTGACATGGGTGGCAGGAGGATCATGAAATTAGCAATATTTATTTCTAAGCATAGTTGAGTCTTGTGTGCTGCAGGAGGGCTGGAAGGGTGGTAGGACACGGTCCTTTCTCAGGTTAGCAGAAGTGGGCTAGTGGGACGCAGACCTCCTGAGTCTGCCAGAAGACACCAGAAATCTTACAGGAAAGACATCTGCTGTATCTCTTCATCTCAAGTTGCTAGAGAAACCCCAGAGGAGCTTCAGAGATTTGGCAGAAAAGGTAGATAAGATTCAGCCAAGCATGTTGGGACTGGAATGCAGTGCTTGGTCCTGGAGAATGAGGGGAAGGAATCAGCAGATATATCATTTCTTCATAAATACTTCACCTCTCTCTCTTTGTGTAATACCTCAGTGAGTGTTCACTATGCTGGAAATCGTCAGTGTCTTGAGGGTTAGTTGCCTTTCTCCTTTTCTTGCTAGTGAAACATGCAGTCACAAGTAAAAGGTTCGTTGTTTGGATTTCTCTGAAAACAGTAAGTGTTACAACCCACACTAATGAACTTCAGTGTGAACCATTGTTTTCCAAAGAGCCCTACTGACATGAGCTACAGGAAGATTCTAAATAAATATAAGCACCAGCAGGATGTACATTTTGTTTTCAAGGCTTGCAACCCAGCCAATCAAATACAATGTGTCCATCTGAACAAATTAAGAAACATGTTAAGAACAAGCCCTAGGACTAAAGTAATTTGATGTCTTTTTCAACCGTATTTTTGATAAATCCTTCATGTATTTTGGTCAGGAAGTATGGTCCCTACACTGTTTAAGTGGGCCCAGGAGACTGAAGTAACCAAGGTGAAATCAAAGCAAAGTGGCAGGCTAAAGCGTATCCAGGGTAGTAGTTTGTTCCTTTCCACAAAGCCTATCGGTTTAATACCGAATAAAACATTTTCATAGCTTTTTTTTTTTTCCTCCAAAGTAGGCCCAGATCTACAAGTGAGATGAGATTAGACTTGCATTATCACCAATATTTTATTTTCAAATAGTTTTTGTAAGTTTCTTTTAAGCCTGGTTGTTTTTTGGAGGAACATTTAAGATTGTTTCTGCAGAAATACCTGAACAAAAGATTCATCTTATATTCCATATATTTAGGTGTAATTGTATTATCTCAACAGCCAGGAATCTCTGCAAGAAATCTAAAGGAAGTAAAGAACTACTGAGAAAGGAAATGCATTTCTTCTAGCACCAAGAAATAGCTAGACAATTAAATTACATTTAATTGCAAATTTAAAAAAAAAAAGTATTTCCTTTACAGAAGTAAGAACAATAAAAAGAAATATCAGATGATTTTTTTATACTTTCAATGGGCTAAACATTGTCTAGTAAATTTGCTTGGTTCCTGTTGTTTTGTAGTAATAAGGGAATCAGTGTTAGAATCATGGCTTGACTGATGAAACAAGAAGGGCTGGAAAAGTTCTTTGGCAGAGATCAGTCTACACAGGAACTTGGCCTGTATACAGTGAAAATAGACTACAGATGTATAAATTACACGAGTTGGGACGGTGCTGGTCAAAACCTTCTATACTAGAGTCATGTGGGAAAGAAAGTCTAGACATCATAGATTAATTTACTTCATCTGAAATCATGCAGCCTAGCAATTGCCTAAAACCACATCGGCACAAGTACACATACAGCATTTTGTAACCAGTTACATTAACTAGGTGTTCAAATAGAGAGAAACCGAAGAATTGTAGCCAGTTGGCTCTACTGGTAAAGCTTACATATAATTTTAGTTATAGCTTTTTAAGCAACCAATGAACTAAGCTAACCAGACAGTCTACGTTTTATTACAGAAAGTAGTCTGCAATCATGTGTAAATTGTTATGGTCCTACATTTTCATAGGTGCAAACTAACTTAATCAAACAAGAATCCAAATTCCTAATTATTGACACACAAGGCCAAATCAAAATAATTTGATTTATATAACAATTTTAGCCAAGTGCATAGGTTTTTCTCCTAGGGAGCCAAAGTCAGGGTGGGAAAGGACTAATGCAGGAGTGTCTGGTCATTCTTGGGAGAGATAGGGAACTGGGTATGGAGCTACAGCCATTTATCAAAGGCAGGAAAAAATGGAGATCTGATGGCAAGATGAATTTTTTATATTATGTGTTATATATATGACTAATAGTGCCAGCCCCTCCATCTTCTACACCTGGCATCCGAGATTAATAATAGTAGTAATAAATCATTACCCTAGAAGCATACTAGTAAGAAGTTACCTTCTGCTTGCCAGGCTGATGTCGTCCATATCTGTCTACTCGATGTTGCAGTTTTGAGGAGGGGATCTCTATTTACCCACTTCAGCAGCTTTCTAAAGATTGCTGTTCAGTTCAGACCAGGTGAGAGCATTGACACCAGTTCCTCCAAAGGTTTTCGTCTCTAAATGATGTTGTGCTTTAGGCATCCTGTGCTATAATCCCTTTTTTGTAACCCTTGTGCCCTTCAAACAGGGCCCCCGACTCTGGTGGCTGTCCCAGCACACTCCGAATCTGAGGCACTGCATTCTGCTCCTCTTGCACTGCGAACACAAGATCTCTCTCAGGTATGTATTCAACTTTCAAAAAAACAGCATGAAAAATAATTTCTCTTACCTTAAATTATGGTAGGGAAGGTGTTTGCCAGGATCTTTTTGACCAGCTTCAGCTAATCTGGTCTCCACAAATACAAATATGAAACTGTTTACATGTCTAGAATAGCTACATTTTTGAGAGGTTTTACTAGCAGTCATAATGCGCGTACCAAATTTTCACCAAACATCTGAAAGGGAACTATGCTAGTGCCTGCCTTGGGTAGCAAATGAACATAGGAAGAAAAGTAGAGGAGGGATGTCTGTATATAAAAGGCATGGCATGGTCTCTCAGAAGGCAGAAGAGCAGCAGATTCTTCCAGTTGTTTGTTTGTTAGGGGTTTTTTAATGTGGAAAAAGACCAAATGTAACAGGATTTTCCTGAAAAGAAGTGACTCATCTCATTATATTGAGCGTGCAAGTAAGGAAAACAGGCCATTGCTGCCACTGCTTAAATTAGTCATTGTATGTTTGTGATACAGGTACTTCAGCTGTGATAATGAACGCTGAGGCTCCGCATGGTTCCCTGCAAAGGCAGGAAATGGACAGTTTTACTGGGAAAATACTTCAAGTGTTGTGAAGCTTTAGAATGCAGGTTTTTTATGCAACCTTAAATGAAAGGTTTGTTCAACTGGAAATGAAACATTTGTGAGAGGGCTTTTCCTAGATGTTGAATGTTTACAGTTTGTTTTTAATTCAAGTATGGAAATCCAACTTACAGAGTATCTTGAAACATTCAGTGTGAGAAAACTTAGAACTGATTTTCCAAGCATATGGATTTTCAATATGAAGTCCAGGATTACAAGTCAAGCAGCTGGAAAATAAGAAACATGCAAATGACAGATGTCATTTTCCACTTGGTTTTCTGGGTGACTGTAACTTGCCTCCCCTTCCAGATCACCCCACCAGTGCCAGGTAGTGCAGCTCTATCCCTCCAGCTCAGCAGCAGTAACCCTTGCCATTTATCCCTTCTGCCACCCAGGTTTCTCTGCCTGCCTTGGTGGCAACAGCTCCTCTTATGATCATCCCCCATGAGCCACCCAGAGTCATTGCATTGTGCTGGTTGGTTCCTGGGTTTTTCCTCCACTCATCAAAATGAGCTGGACAAGCTCAGCAAGAACTTGGACCATATTCTCCATCAGCCCTCTGGTTTGCAAAACCCAGCTCCGTATTACAAGGGATAACCACAACATATAATTTCTCTCATGAGTTACTTGACCTCTGTTTCTGAATTGTTTAAAGCCCTGGCCCATGATGTTTTACTGGGAGGTGTCTTACTGCTCAAGAACTGTTCTTCTTTGATGGCTTATTTCCATCCAGTTTATGTCTGTTTGCTATATGTATGTGTATATATATATGTTGTTTAGCTTAAATGATTCTCATATGTTCCTAATGTTTAGCTCATAGTGCATTTATGGAAAGAAGCTCTATTGCTTCTCAGGCTTTATTTTATCAGGCTTAATGCAGATTGTGTCTTCCAGTCTCTGCCATAAGACAGGTTTTTCTGTTCTTACGTTGCTTTTTTATTATTATTATTTGAAATAATATTGCTTTAACAGGAAATTTCTGTTAACTCACTTCAAGATACAATCCAACTAATACTTTAACAGTCACACTAACACTTATTCTGTCCAAAATGTCTTGGTTGAAATACAGTGGGATTCTTCCACAGCTGCATTAGAGTGGTTTAGTTATCTTGTGATCGACTAATACCCAAAGCTTTCTCTCCTCTTCTGTCATTTAATTTGATGAGTTCCAAGTTCAAGGCAGAAATTCTTGCAGAAATTCTTGCTCTCAGTTCCAGAGTACATGTTTTTGCCAAATTTCATCCTGTTTCTGTTTCAATATGCAAGTTATAAATTCTTCTTTATCCTCCCCGTATTGATTATGCCTCCCAGCTTTAGGACTCCATATTTTGTTAATATCCTTTAGATCTTTGTGCCAAAATCACTAAGGAAAATATTAAATGATGTTAGTTCCAAGAGCAGTTCTTGAAGACCTCAGTAAGTTATCTTGCTCAAGTTGGATATTCTTATTTTATTGCAGTACAAGCACTTGTGGACCTGCTAGCACCCCTTAGCAACACTTGAATGTTTCTGGAAAGAGAGCCTTAAGTGGAGTTACATAAGGTTTATTGATGACTTTAGGGGTAAGATTTTATCCCTAACATCATAAATAAGCATTTCCTTAAAATAACAGATGATAAAATCCTAACAATACAGTGTGGGGTTTCAAGATAGTTGAGACAGGGTCATTCATCACACCATTTCTGCTTTATTTCTCCTCCACTGTCAGTTCACTATAGTAGTGAATGCAAAGATGAAAATGCCATTGCAACCTCATTTATTAATTGTATATAGCAATTAGTATAATAATTTGATAAAATCCTGTTGGCTGTTATTGGGCTTTTGGATGATGTGGAAACTGTTCTGGATCAGATCTGCCTGAAGCTGGTGTGACACAGGCAGTGCTTTCGCAACCTGATGGGCTGCTACCAAACCATTTGCTTTAAAAGCCGTGACCATCTTTGAGATAATGTTTTCTTTCTGACTGATTTTTCCTCAAACAAAAAGCTTAGCCATGGCATATTAGAAATACAATGGATGCAATTTAGTTTAGACCCTGTGATTAAACTTAATTTGCTTCTGAAGAAGCTGCTTACGCTGGTTAATTGCTCCAATCTGAAACGGGAATCAATACCTTCCGGCTGAGGCAAACGAGCAAATCTCATGCTCCGTCTCAGGCAGAGCAGAAAAAGGTTATGAATTTCATCACACCTTAGATGTGATTGAACAAGCATGTATTGCTTTCGTAAGGTAATTTTTAATGCAATCTTGTAGAAAATTCAGAAATGAAAATTAATTTTCTGATTTTGAAAAAGTAATTGAAAGATTTATGTAGCACACACACAAAAAAAAAACTATGAAAAAATAATAGCAACACAGTTGCTCTTCATTTCATAATAATCATAACTTTGTACTTAACTTAGAGCACTTTCTTGAAGTTAAACTCTCAGGTAACCAACTTCTTGAAGGCTGGGCCAGATCCATAAAGAAAGAGATCATTTACAAGTTCCCGAAATTAGACCCGATTAACAACAGATGGTAAACACAAATACACTAAAGAAAAATATTTTTGCAGGTACATTCGATACTGCCTCTTGAACGTTTTACAGAGCCACTTCACGTGTCAGACTTTCCAAAGGAAAGAGCTCGACTAGATCAGTAAGTTTGCTAGACAGGCGTTCTGTAACTATATATGGTTTTAAAAAGGAACTTAAGCTATGGGAGGAGGCTTGAATAGTAATACTTGGCAGCTATGAGTTAACAAGAATTAATTGAGCTTCTTTCTATGAATTAGTGCAACCAAAGATTTGAGGCAGAATTGTTTTATTTGAAAGGAAAATGAACTTGAGCCGGATGCCTAGGACCTGCCCCTGCTCTCCCATTTCAGTTTTTCCAACTCCACCAGAAAGAGACATACTTTGGAGCAGGGGTTGTTTTGCTGATCAGCTCTGCCGAGCACTGAAAATACATTTTAAAAGAAACAGCTCTGAAGGAGAACAGTTGCTTTCTGCAAACACCATGGACTGTTTAGACATATAATTAATGTAGTCTTGCACTTTATGGAAACTTGGCCTTTCTGCTTGGGATGGTTTTGGCTAAGGGTGTGTTCTTGCTGCTTTTTCTTTTAAAGGAAGGAATGGCTTGTTATTTATTGCTGAGCAAAACGGCAAGCGCTATTAATATTGTAGTGCTGACAGAGAAAGCATTTTCCCAGTTTGCTGTTCTTTTTTCTCTTTC